>NW_005178992.1:250099-292754 GCF_000350225.1 Chondrus crispus
CACACCCCCCGTCGCAGGCTAGCCCGACTGTATTCTGCCAATTTCCCACGCACATCCGATCTTCATTTTTCCGCTTCACTCGGAATCTCGCTGTGCTGATGCGAGCCCCCAAGCTCACCAAGACCTCCTCTGACCTTCCATCGCCTCCAAGGCTCCCATACCACCCACAATTGGTCAGAGGATTAAGCGGCGCGCAGTCCGAACGATGTCACTTGCGGGCCTTCCCTGACCGTGGCACGAACGAAACTCCGCGAAGTATCCTCTTCATGCGTCACAAAAGCCGAGCCAGGATGATATGGTGCATATAGTGTACTGCTGAAGACAGGTATTGGATCTATTTCAACGATTCGGGTGAGGCCCCCTATCTGACAGTGGGAGAGCTGGTGCGGGTGGTCATGAGGCCGGACAGGGAGAGGGTGGTGTAGTGCAATGTGCCTGGCAGGCCGCGAACACAGTCCGACGGTCAAACAAGAAGACGAAAAACAACAACAGCAACAACCACTGCCGATGGCACGCGCTACGGAGCGTTCGAGACTCCCTTTCCCCTTGTGTGGGCTTGCGGCCCACGGTAGCTCAGCTCCGACGGAGGGGGTTAAGGAAAGATGCCCGGCCCGGGAGGAAAATGGTGGTAGAGACTTGCGAACACTTGAGCGCTCGACGAGTGCGGGTTGGGCTTGTCTACATGTAACCGCGGTTCGCTGGGTTGTAAGGCCATTGCTCGACGAGCGTCTTCAGCACCTTGCGTATAATTCAAGGTCTTCGACGGGCGCTTGCTCAGCACTACCCGACGGGATCGTAACCGTGTAGCAGCGCTACTACCGACGTGTTGCCCGATGGGTAAAAACACCCACACCAGCGCGATCGCAATCGCGATAGGTGGTACCAGCTCTGTCTTATACAGTAAGACCTTCGACGGAGGCGTCGTTGCAACAGCCTTCCGACGGAACTTGAAACAGTAGCAGCGCTACACAACGTGTTGCCCGATGGCTAAAAACACCTACACGGGATCGGTCGCAACCAACTCCAGTGGAACCAACACAATTAGGGGAAAAATAGAGATGGAGGTAGAAATGAATAGGGAAATAAAGGAAAAAGAAAAGGGAACCCCCGAGGGCAAAGGATAACGTAATCTGTGGTAAAAGAGAGCGTCTTGGGAAAGATGGAGTTCGACCAAGGCGGTATTCAACTCTGGCAACTCGGGTTACCTTTACTGACTTGGTGGTCAGAGGGCTAAGGTATATATCGCCCCGCCGGAGTCACTACAGCAGCTTGCGGCGCTAGATCCTAGATCTAATCTAGTGTCAGCAAAATTAATGCCAACTAATTAACTAAATAAAATAAAATAATTAAAAATTAAAACTGTGCAATTATTCACACGTGTGTCCCCCCACCCGGACTACTTTTCATATCCAAATATTTGCCTTTCTTTTCACCCCCCTTTCCAGGTGCGTATTGCACTACAGGTGGTGCATGAAATAATGGATACACTGACGGCTTTCCCAGGAAGGGCACTGCGTGCTGAGGATATCTCGAGACTCGGCTTTCCTGACAGGGAATACGGCGGGGATCTGATGAGCTCACAAGACTACGCAATTAAGCGTGCTGTCCTTGCCTCGGGCACACGTAATGGATGGACCAGGGGGCAGTATAACGCATCGAATATCATCGCAGGGTCTTCCAGATCTCACTGGCCTGTGAAACTTTCCTCGATAAGGGCAGACAGCTTTGACAAATCCCAGTGGCCAGGAAGTCCTATCACAAGCGACGTGGAGGAACTGGAAGGGTATCAGAGCGGGAGTCCGCTGTTGGTCCTTCGCTGGAGTCGCGGTAACCATGGCAGATTTTTGAAGGTTCTGTATGACTGGTGTGTAGTAAGCCTTGACAAGACGTAGAGGCTATCAGGATCTGGGTACAGGGGAGCGTCTAAGGAGGCAGATGGGTATCTCAATAGATCAATTCCCGTATTTGTGCGTACAAACGAGGGTCTCTGTCTCCAGGTCAGTCTTGGGAATGCCATTCCAATTCTGTCCGGTACAGAGGTGGGAAGAGAAGTTTTAAACCTCCCCTTCTCTGCAGAGAGTCGCACCCGCTATACTTCTAATTCCATGGTATTCGAAGTATAGCGGGTGCGACAGCGTGGTTAGAGAAAATTTTGAAGATATATACTATGCAGAAGGTACCATACCATAACTTCGTATCTAGGTCATTGCGAGAATTTATGCTTGGGCAAAGCAGCGGTGTCTTTTTGGCGAGACTGTAGGAAATTCATAGGCATGGGGAAAGTCTCGAACATATCTTCACTATCGATTCCAGGACGAAACTTGTTCATGATCCCGCCGAGCAATGTGCGCTTTATGTTCGTGACAACGTATTCGTATTATGCGTTGGAGATGGTTTCCAGCTAACCTCGGTTGTCGAGCTCAGGAAATTAGTTAGACGGGAAACTTGGAAGAAGTCCGGGAAGAAGAGGTCAATGAGTACAGAGAAGAAGCAAACGATTCGCAAGAAGAAGATATTGCAAAAGAAAAAAAGAGTTGGTCTAAACGGGGTTTCATAGAGAGCGATTGCGATGAATAGTGGACATCATATTCATCAAATTATTCTCTTGCTCGCGTACTTTGACCGTTTTAAAACGGAAAGCACAATTGTGCTTTCTATATAAGAAAACCGCGACACCTGTTGTCTCCAAAACCGTGTACGGCCTTTCCAACCGCTTATGCCGCTCCGGCCTTCAACGCTGAAATAAGTCAGGAATAATTGCGTAGAACTAAGCCATTCGAGGAGCATAACTGTCGTGCCTGGATAGGTGGTGGAAGATATTTCCCTCCATGATCGAGGCAGTGCAACTCAAAATATTCTCATCCCGTTTAAAGCATTGTGTAGTCTGGACACTATGACAGGCGTGAACCATTCCAACTCGTCTGACAGAGTCCGTAAGCTCCAATACTTGGAAGGAAGTGTGGACATCAACATGAATAATCCGGAAGTGAGCTGGCATATCTTTACAACAGCGAAAGGTATCTTCCGTTGTGATGGTGATTCTTGATATCCATACTGGATTTTCATAAATGACTCATTTGCGAAGTATGCTCCGAGTGGCTCCTCAATATCACTAATTATGTCATCTCTCTCAAGTGTACGGACAACTTGTGCTGCATCATCGACCACCAATGCTTGAACAACAGAGCCACTCGAGAAAATATCGTGTGGTCTTGAATGCAATGCCACACCTCCAATGTAGTGCAATGTGCCTGGTAGGCCGCGAACACAGTCCCACGGTCAAACAAGAAGACGAAAACAGCAACAGAAACAACCACTGCCGATGGCACGCGCTACGGAGCGTTCGAGGCTCCCTTTCCCCTTGTGTGGGCTTGCGGCCCACGGTAGCTCAACTCCGACGGGGGGCAAGGAAAGATGCCCAACCCGGGAGGATAATGGTGGTAGAGACTTGCGAAGACTTGAATGCTCGGCGAGTGCGGGTTGGGCTTGTGTACGAGAATGTAGCCGCGATTCGCTGGGTTGTAAGGCCAATGCTCGACGAGCGTCTTCAACACCTTGCGTATAATTCAAGGTCTTCGACGGGGGCTTGCTCAGCACTACCCGACGGGATCGTAACCGTGTAGCAGCGCTACTACCGACGTGTTGCTCGATGGCTAAAAACACCCACACCAGCGCGATCGCGATCGCGGTAGGTTGTGCCATCTCAGTCTTATACAGTAAGACCTTCGACGGAGGCGTCGTTGCAACAGCCTTCCGACGGAACTTGAAACAGTAGCAGCGCTTCACAACGTGTTACCCGATGGCTAGAACACCTACACCGGATCGGTCGCGACCGACTCCAATGGAACCAACAGAATTAAGGGAAAATAGATGTAGAGATAGAAAAGGTAAAAGGATAAGGAAAAGGAATGGAACCCCGAGCAATAGAGGATGTCGTTAGCAGCGTAGAAAGGAAGCGCGTCGCTTGAATGGAAGCGGTCTTCGACGAAGGCGAGATCTAACTCCGGCAACTCGGGTTACCTTTACTGACTTGGTGGTCAGAGGGCTAAGGTATATATCGCCCCGCCGGAGCCACTACAGTAGCTCTCGGCGCTAGATCCTAGATGTAATCCAACGTTAAACAACTAATATGCAACTAATTAATAATTAATAATTAAAATAATAAAGTGAAATAATTTTCACTTGTCATCCCCCCAATTTGTCATACGCCTCATTTCCTTTTCTTTTCACCCCCTCACGGTGCAGCCGATTATTGCACTACATCCCAACCCATGCATTGCTTTTTTCATTCGATATGCTTTCTCGAAGAACTTGGGATCATTGGGACCCGCTTCTGCAATGAAGTTGGCAGGAACAGAATTCAACTCTGCATGGACTGAACTTTCAGCTTGTACAGTAGGGTCACTTAGGACCCATTCCGTCCTTCTTGGTTTGTTGTTAAGTGAAGTGGAGGGAGGTCCAAGAGCGTATTTTAGCAACCCACAATTCATAATACTGGAAACCTTCTCTGCTTCACCCTTTTCTTTTGGTACGTAACTGTGTACATCTCTTCTCCGTCCACAAATGAGATTGACAAAGGAGGACGTTGTTTTGTCTTCCATTTCACAACTGCCGTCTACAGAATAAAGAGCGGATGCCAGACGGTTGTTCCAATCGTTATTTATAATGTGATCCACTCCCTGCATGTGGGCATCGTGACCGTTGGAATTCGCCAATGCCTGCTTAAGGGGCTGGTAAGCGCACTTAAACACACGTTCCACGAAGTGGTGTACATGACCCATTACCGGGATAGAATGCATGTACAGCTCAAGAAGCAGATGGATGTTCTGCTTGTCCAGTTCTTTCCCTGCAATCGTACTGCTTTTACACAGTTCATTGCAGTTTCGTATATACGCCTTGCAATGTCGTTCTAAATATGCCATGTGTGCTGTGCCATCTTCACAATTGTACATTATCACCTTCTCCAAACCATCCACGTGCAGCTTAGGATACCAGTATGTCTTGCCGACTAGTTTGCTGAACATAGTTAAGGTCTGTAAAACTGAACGTAGTGCATGTTTGGACGCATTTCATATTTCGTGAAGGCAGAATATGTTCTCAACAACCTGTTGGAAAACAGGAGAAGCAATCAACAATATGGAAAACGTTGCGGATATGCTTGCTGTGAACAAACTACTGGTACTAAAATTGTAGATTCGAGTTTCAGGTACTAGGCGGTTTGTGCGCAACAAGGAACAAATCAACCGTCTACCTGCATTCCTCTAGCCGAGTTAGGAAAAGACCAAAACGCTAGGGTTATTGTATTAATTGCGTTACCGGCCAGGAGATGGTCGGGAGCCACAAACGTTGAACGATACGGGTCAAATCGAGAGTTTGAGGCTGGGACGTTGTGTTCTGTTAGCGTTATCGCGGTTTTTTCAATGCCTATTCAGTTCTTGAAAAAAAGAAACAAATGGACTTGCTTTTCGTGCTGCATCATCGTTTCCGTTCAGGCCCAAGAGGTTGAGATCAACATCAGAGACACGAGATTCTCTCAATGCCTTTGTTCTTTCTGCGCTTCTGGCGAAACATGCGTCTGCACTGTGTATATCAGTGGTGTATGCATATCGCGAGGCGAGGCTTTTCGGCCCTTTAAAACGCATGAACGAGCACAGGTTGCATGGTGCTGTGCCATTAACACCCACCACATCCAGCACATGCCCAACTTCGTGATATTCGCTCACAAATTCGACCACATCAGTAAAAAATTGCACATCCTCCCCATCCGCATTTCTGGCAGGTATACCCTCCGTTGATGACTTGACGAGGTCGGCAACCACTTGCTTCAGACCTTCCTTCGTTGAAACTCCTGTTTCAGTCAGGGCTAGAACTCGTACTGGCTCTCTACTCCTTCCGCATTCCGGAGGATAATTCAGGGAGTCACAATACATCCCCCCTGCTGAACTCGCTTTAAATCGGAATGGAGAAAATCCATCTGAATACAGTATTGTATGGTCAACAAAGTGTTTCCTTCCGCCTTTCAGCTTACCATAGGACGGTGAAATGGGATGTTGGGGTGTTGAAATGGAAAACATGGATGGCCGCCGGTCACCGTGACGCTCACAACGGATGCTCTCGAAGCTCTTTCAAATGAGATCCGTGAAGGAAAATCAGCTTCCTCGTCTCCGACGCTAAAAGCGAGGGGTAACTACACAAGCTCAATTTCCTGCCCCCCCTTTCTTGGTCTTTTGTGATGCTGCATTAGTACCATGACATAATCCATCTCAGAACTGATATGTAGAACTGTTCAAATGTCACCAGCGCGCCACAGTTCCATCGTTGGCGGCCGGAACCCCTTCCATATTCCGGAACGTAACTCAAACCTCGACGCTTCGTTAAAACTTCGCTCTGCTCCAGATGACGCCACGAGGGTGGTCTAACCACCCTGAACGTCAATTTGAAACATCTCTCATTTGCTCCGCCGCACATATCTAAAGTGCAGAGTACCTCCTGCAGAAATGGTGGTTCGTGTCGCAAGTGCAAAGTGACGACTCCGCCATCTTTTCTGTATGAATTCAGAAATGGGCAGGAGAGTGCGGTCGCGGCGCTGGAGCTAGGAAGTACGTTGCGAGCTATGTCAAGAATGAGATTTCCATTTCGAACTATGGGCACGCTTTCTATATTAACAAATAGAGCCCCTGCGCTTTTCGATTCGGACTCTGTCGCAGCGCGTTTAAGTACATTCCATGTCTCGTGGCACGCCAAGTCCATCAAAGACCAGGATGATGGCAATATGACCTTGAAACGACTTGTAATTGGCCCAACGCCCTGCAGTGACTGCAGCGTCTGTCTGGAGCCGTATTTGGTAGTATCTAAGTTTGCCTTGCACTCCATGCTCGTTACAAAACCCAAATCTCGAAGCAGAAGTGACAGATTGCGATAAACGGTACAGTAGTCAGGAAACAATTTCTCCCCCGGCTCGTATTCCTTTAGAAGGTGGTTGAAACAGCTCCGAAACACGTTCTAGCCTGACCTAGAGTACCGAACGGTCCCGGACACAGGTAACACAGCCATTACATTTTGCCACATGCTAAGTTTCTTCCATCCGCGACGGATCTCTACAATATCCATCTGTAGTCCGACGTCATGCTGAAGATCATCATCCTCGTCCTCTGCACGGAACTCCGTCATGAGTTAATGTGTCGTTGCCCTCACCATGTCACCCATGTCTCGCTCAGCCGCTACATGCGTCTCAGCGACTGTAATTTCATCTGCAAACTGCGTTCTATTGACCATGGGTGCTCCAAAATCTTCTGCGCTCTCAACGAACACATCGGTAGTATCCCATTGTTCGGCCTCTGCCATGTTTTCCTCTGTTGTTTCGCCATGAGCCAAAGCATATTGTCTTGACTCGACAGCTACAGCATCTATATCAAGATAATGAGTCGCATCGTGGGGATTGTTCTCTTCATCTTCGTTCATGCCATCCACATCGAGAGATTGGTATGTATTTTCAAATTTGTCGTCTCCACTCGCTTCTTGGATGCCATCGTAACCTGTCTCCATCTCCAAAGGGTGTTGTATCGTGCCAGAGACATCATGTGTTGAGGGAGCTGATGTATCCGCCAGATGCAGTGTTTCATCACAATTTTCATCCCATCGATCGTCATACGGTATGTGACCCCTTCTTCTCCGACTCCCGAGCTGAAACTTGTTCCGTCGCTTACGAATTCTTTTATTCATGACCTAGCACAACCTTACGCCTGCTGCTCAGTTCATGTCATTGCGTATTGAACAGCTATGATTTAGAGCCAATCGCCATAGTTCAGGCTTTTCTGCGGCAACAATAGAACAGGTATGTACTCAAAATAGCGTAAGTGCCTGGGAACAATGCCCATTGGTTGTTCTAGACAACCCCGCAGAGCTCAGAGTAAAATCCGTGTTGCGGATAAGAGGAAACTGGATCCACCTCAGAGCAGACTCATATTTCGTGAATATTAATTGGCCGACTGTGATTTTGTAAATATATTTTGCAGTTCATTGGCTTCCCACTCCAGTTTCCGTACAGCAGTGCTGTGTTTTACGTTTTCACCGCATAAAAGGCCTGCTCGTAGACGGCTTCAGGAATACTGTACCACGCGCAACATCGCAAGTATAAATAAGGTGCCCTCATCTTTCGAGCTTGACCGTATCCCCAACCCCTTCCCTCTACAAGCTGGAGCTCCAACCCCTTCCAGCTACAAGCTACCAACAACAAGGGAACATCATCACCGCAGGCGATTCGATCCACAGTGTGATACCAATACCTTGACACCACCATTACCCCACCATTATCGCAGGCGATACGATCCACAGTGTGATATCAATACCTTGGCACCACCATTACCCAACCATTACCGCAGGCGATACGATCCGCAGTATGGAACCAATAACTTAGCACTACCGTGGCCCCACCGTTATCGAAGGCGATCCGATTCGCAGTGTGATACCAATAATATGGCACCACCATCGACGCAGGCGATACGATCTACGGAGTGATACTGACGACAATTCACAACCACCGCCTCACGAGATATTTTCCGCCTAGTACTACGAAAGGAAGGGCGCCACCGCCGGCACAAGTGACAATCTGAAATTGTTGCCTCGTTCACGGCCATAACTAAGAGGCTCCCCCCTTTCGCGTCCATCAACTGTATATTCAGCCTGCGATTCTTTTATCATTCATAATATTTAATTCAGTGCTTTACAACCACTGCAAATGTACTAACCAAAAACACTGCATGTATCATTTTTATAAACTTATAGTGTCATCCAGCAATGCTACATTGGCACCTTAGAACAACACTCAGCTACTATCTAAAACCATTAAAAGTATGACTTTTGCAAACCGGGCCAATAGTGTTCACTAACGATTCTGTTATTGTTCCTCCCCATTATTACCGATAATATCCACTAATGATAACAATAGTGATATTGGGCATCTATACTATCTACTGTCGTTGGAAAACGATTATTATGTTGCACGGAACGCTCTCATTACTGTTCCTGTACGATGCACATATCAGTATTTTACATCAATACATTGAGTATTCCCAAATGCTGTTCTATCGATTTCGTGTACCATTACGTATAATGCCCGGCGACGCTACATGTACTGTCTCTACCATAATTATAGGTAGCGTCCATTGTTGATATACTAATGTTCATGTGGACGTTATATATACTGTTCACTGAGAAATCAAGTGGTACCCGAATTGCGGTGTTTTCATCGTACACAGCCGTCTTTTCATCATTCGCCAAACGATGATTCCTTGTGTCATAGACAATACGTTATTGGCATCGTAATATGTGTCGTCCAAAAACATTATTTATAGGGTATCAAGATAATAAAAAGAATGTGTTTGGAGGCTACAAGTATTGTTGTTCTTTGTATTTTGCCGACGCAGTGATTGGTGACGCCCCTTTGGAGGCTCGAGGTTGTACACGGCGGACATTTCTCCGGCGGCGTTGGACTTGCAGGAGTCAGGGGATCGACTGACCCCTTCCGGTCTTCGTTTCCCGCGTCGCGTTTATTCCCCCACACTGGGACGTCGGGCGTCCCGGTGTGGTTCCCTTCCTGCGTCGAGCTTACGGAAGCCTAGACGCTCGCTCCCTCCTGTGTCGGCGTCGCAGGGGTCTAAGTGCTCGCGTCCGGCGGCGGGGGATATATTATCGGCAAGTAGCCCCTGTGCCCTTGGCGAGCACTCGGGGTACAGTTAAGATCGAAGAGACAAGACGGCTCACGCGACTGCGTGTACGTAACCGTCTTTACCATTTTTTCGAACTACCCGTGCTATCGGAGCTAACGTCCTGGCTAACGATGGCCAGGCCTTCTTCGGGTTCTTGGCTGCGTGGGTCGGGACGATTCCCCCACTGCAGCCATGCGTCGTTGGAGAAGTACTCGGGTACTTCTTGACCTTGAGCGGCGGCGGTCGGACGTCGCAGGATCTGAGGGACAGAGAGAACCGGTTCTCTTTCGTGACCCCCCGCGGGTAGAGGGCATGGATCCTCTACCCAGTTTTGCAGGTACATAATCGCATTTTGTACCTGTTGGGGTAACCGAGACCGGTCTCGGTCCCCTCTCCCTTCTTCACGGGGGTACTTTGTGTCCGCCTGGCGGTAATCCGGTTGATCCCAACGATGGAACTCGTTGCGACGATATCCGCCTCCACGTGGGGCGAATCGTGCGCCCCCACCCGATCGATTGGGAAACCTTGACGCGGGACGACCCTCGCCGACCGACTGCCGGGGGAGGTTACGCGCACCGAAGGGCGTCTTCGTCTGGTAGTTGTAGTTTCTGTACGCCGTGAACATACGTTATTCCGGCGACAGGATGGGCAGGCGTACATGGCGTGCCCATACGTACGGCATAGCCAGCACACGTACACGCTGCTATCCGTTGAGGCCAAGTTCGCCGCGTGCCGTGCCTCCTCATCGGTGAAGAGGGGTACCTGAAGTGCTGCACCTCCCGTATCTCCGTTCGAGATATCGAACTTCGCGACGTGGGGATCCGTACTCCTCGCCCCTCTTGGAGTGGGCTCGAGTGCGGTCGCGTATTTTCCTGTCATTCCGGTCGACATCGGCGAGGATGGTCGTCCTCCCACGGGCCGCGCCCTTTGCGTAATGAGGACAGGGTCGGCCTGACCCTCCTCCTTTTCGATGTGGAGCGTCGAGGCGGGCGACCTTGTCACGACGGAATCCGTAGTCCGGCCAGCCTTCCCTGCCGGTTTCAAATGCGGCAGAGGAAAACCGCGCCGAGCGCGGTCCGTTGTCCCGTTCACCGTTGCGATACGGCGGATCGTTGGAATATCGGCCTTCAGGCGGCGTGGCAGCCCCTGCACTGTCTCGGAAACTGCGGCACGGGTGGCAGGTGCAGGTCCCCGCACGAAGTAGTGTGCGAGGGACTGTTCGGAGAACACTGCCGTGCACTGGAACGTGGCAGTTTCCAACCGGTCCGCAAAGGTGCTCTCCGTTTCATGAGGGTGCTGTCGCGCCGTGGTGACACCGTCGTACGCTTCACTTAACACGTTGTCGGTTAGGTAGCGTTTCAGGAACTGGTTCACGAGCCCCGGCCAGCTTACGTCGTCGTGGAGCTGGCCGGCGCGGAGGCCATGCATTGTATAATAATAATACAGGCTCTCTGCGTTGCGCTCTAGGAAGTGTGAGAGGCCTCGCACGGCATCACCTTGGATCAAGTGATGCGAGTTGAAGGTTATCCGGATATCCTTCAAGAACGGTAGGAGTTAGATCGGGTTCGTATCGTCAAAGCTCCTCATCGTGGGACGGATCCCACGGCAGCGTTGAACGTACTTCGCGATCCGTCCCGCGTCACCCGAGGTGACGAGCCTCGACGTGTTATCTAAGCGGTACATACGATAGTCAGCGACGGCGCTGAACTCTTGGACCATCATACGTACCGGCTCGAGTCCTGGTTCGGCGGGGCCTAGCGTGCGGAAAGGGGTGACAGATAGCGTACGGACGTCTACTGGACCGGGATGCTCGGCGTAATACACCGGCGGGAAGCCGCCCCAGCGGGGATCGACGGAGAACACGGGTTATTCGGATCTGCGGGCGGCTCCCCCACGGTCTGCTTCGTCGCGATACGGCAACTATACGGTCTGCCACTTGCTTTCGGGGGCAGGCGGCAGAGCTTGGGTCTCGGACGCAACGTTGGCGTCCACATGAGGTCTTCTTTCTTCTGCGTCGCAACGGGGGTAGGCCCTAGTCAGGTGCCATCCTTGCCACGCGGCTGCATTCGGAGGTACGACACCACCGGGCCTTCTCGTGGGAGCACCGGGTGGCCTTGCGGCCATGGTCCGTTCTATGTCACGAGCACGGCGACGCGTGGCGTTGAGTTCGGCGGAGAGGTGCGCGACCGCACTCATCTGCTCCGGGGACGGGGACGGCCGTTCGTCAGGTCGTCCCGTAGAGGTCGGCCTCCCAGGGCGACCTTGCCCGGGTTGTCCGGGCGAAATGAGGCGTGAGTCTCAGACGAGCACTAGTCGCGAGTGCAATTCGTCGATTAGTGCTCGGAGATTCTCCAACGATTGGCTGACACGATCGAACCTCCCTTCACGCAGGGAGTGCAGTTCGGCCATGCAGCGAGTGTACACGGCGTCGGATACGTTTATTGGGAGCGGAGTACGTACGTCCTCGATGTATTCGGCTATGCGTTCGAACATCGCTGGCGCTCGTTCTTCGGAAGACCCAAGTGACGGTTCGCGGTCTGGAGGACCTGGTCGCCGTCGCCCGACGGGGCTGATGGGGGCTTTCATAGCGGCCAGACTCGGATCCGCCTCTTTAGAGCGGATCGAGGGCTCGTAGTCTTGACTCATCTCGACGAGTTTGGACGCGGAGGAAGGCGACGGTCTTCTCGAGTCGATCTTCGAGGGTCTTCTAGGTTGGGAGACCACTGTTGCATAAACACTCCCAGCGGCAAAGGGGTGTTGCTAACAGTCCGACAGTGACCCTGGATCAGCGGAAGGCGGGGGAACTCCTCATGCTCACGGAATCGGGCACGGGCCCAGTTGCAGTGTGGTAGAGTGGGTCGGGGTAGGACGCGCGTATGCGCGAGCAGATCGACGCCCGTAGCAGCGCTGGGTGATGTACCAGCGCTGACGGGCGGAGGCGGATCTCGGCTCGCTAGCGTGTCGAGGCGTCCCGGCCCGTGCCGGTTCCTTACTAAAAGGCGAGCCCGGAGGTGTCGCGCTAATTACAGTTAGGTGGAGGATTGCTCGGCGGTCGTGGATCGTGACAAAGCTACCTTGGTCCTCTCCCGCCGCCGCCGCTTCCCATTTAATATTCGGAGTTATCATACTATAGTACAGTACTGCACCACTGTACAGCGCGGGTCGTCCCGCACTTTAATACTTTCAGTCACCGGGCTGACAGCACACGTTTCATACACGTGTGCTGGCCCCCGCGCTGTAAGATATGCTCATGCGTACGCTGTAAAGTCCGTACCTTACAGCCGTAGATCTAATTGCAAATCTAATATATGCAGTAGTCGTCGGCAATTATGCCACACTCGGGTAACGTGAATTTCTTGATTCATTCTCTACAGTGCGCAGTTTTTGTGACTCAGTTCCTACAATGTCGTCATCACCAGGAACATTTTCAGGGATATGCGTTAACAATAAATCCCCGTCTTCCAAAGCATCTGTTCCATCAATTTGACTCTGCGAAGCAAGAGTCCCGGTTCCCATTGCGTTTCCACTGACATCTTGATTTCCCTCTGACGCATTCTGTTCCATAACATAAATTGGTTCAACTTCCTCCTCGATTTTATCAAGATTGGCTCCAGACTTGTGCTTGTCCCAACCATGACCGGGAAATTTAGTCTCATTGAATGATACATGTCGCACAGTTAGAACTTTTGTAGACTGTAAGTCTGTTATTCGATAAAGACTGTGCGGCATACATCTCAGCAGGCAGCCCTCTCTACCTCTCCTCTCCATTTTGTTCTGTGTGCGATTGAAATACCACACATGGCATCCAAAAATTCGCAAGTGCTGCACATTAGGTACATTTCTAGTTATTGCTTCGATCGGAGTCCTCATTTGCGGTTTGCATTGCCCTGTCAGCATACGAAACTTTTGGAAACAGTGTCTGGAATAGACACAAATAAGAGAATCCATAGTAACACTTCCCAAGATTGCAAGGCTGGAAAAATGACTCGGTCAACGTTGAAGTCCCGAGTCCTCAAATCAAAAGCACCTAGACAGGTCATCTTTTCTGATGTATGTGGACCATTCCAGGCAGAGAGTTTGGGAGGCGGGAAATATTTTGTCACCTTCATGGATGAGTACAGTTCCTATCTGGGTACAGATATCATCCAACAAAAATCAGAAGTCAAGGAAAATTTCATACACATCAAAACATTTTTCGAGAAGCAGTTCGGTGCAGTAATAAGAAGTTGTACACAAACAACAGTGGTGAATATCTAGCTTTGCCGGGATATTTACAATAAAATAGGATTGTATGGGAAAGTACAGCTCGATGCACTCCTCAACAAAACGGCATATCAGAAAGGACAAACAGAACACTGATGAATATGCTTAAAGCTATACTGAAAGAGTCTGCCCTTCCGTTTGAATTTTGGGCAGAAGCCATGATGACCGCTTCATCACTCAGAAACATTCGTCTTGGTGACCAAACTGTTGATGCAATAGACGTTTCGAATCATTGGAGGGGACACTGAATTGGACAGTATGTACGTGATCTGCTTTGATACAGTACAACGGGATCGTATAGAGACCATTTTGGACCTTTATGTTGTGCACTCTTTTGCAGGCCTTTGCTATAGTGCAGTATCCATTCCGAAATGTTGTCACAACATTTGTGTTGTGTCTACGGTAGAGTAGCAGTCACGACATAACGCATCACAAGAGATTAAATTGGTACCGAGTTTCGGAACGTACAATACGTTTGGTAGAGCAAGGCCCTTTTGAGGCTCCTTTCCATTACTAGAGATAAAAACTGAACCACATCCAGCCGAAGATAATTTTCTTCCATCTACAATAATTACAGTACTCTTGACGGAGTTGCTAACGTTTCCTAAAATACTTCTCCTGTGTACCATGTGTTGACTGGCTCCAAAATCAACAACACAACTGTCCACAAAATCTCTTGTTGATTGAACGTCTTCGTACTTGTGGAACTTACTTCGGTGGCTGGAGTTTTGGTATTGGTTATTAATCTTGTATCTAATATTTGGGTTTCCTTTAGAATGCCAGCAGTTACGCTTTATGTGACCTTTCTTATCACAGCCAAAACAAATAATATCTTCTCTCCCGATGGGCGCCTTGTCTAAGGAATCATTTTCTTGCTTGTTAATTTCGAAACTCTGCATTGACTCATACTCTTGCAGCAATCTGCTTGTTGCTGAATCCCAAGTTAAGTCATCATCCTTCAAAGTCTGTAAGGCTGAAACCACACAACCAAATGATGAGTTTTCCTTGTTGCCGAAACTAGCCAGCAAAACTGCAACCTGAAGCGATGAGGGAACTGTACTACCCATAGACTCCAATTTATTACATATGCTCTCCATTTTGTCAATGTATTCGGACATTGACTTTACAGGTTTATATCTCATGTAATGCAGCTTCGTCTGCAATTGTACTCTTGACCCAGGACATTTTGTTGCGCAACATTCATTGAGCTTTTTATACATCTCGGCTGGATCTTTCTTCTCTGATAAAATTGTAGGCAATGGTTTATCTCCCATACCCTGGACGATTAGGCTCCTAGCCTTTTCCATTTTCAACGTGTACTCATCACTGCTCTGCAAATCTGTTGGCCCATATGATGTATCTCGTAGCACGACGTCCGGAAGTCCCCTTGTACAACGCTTCCATTCGCATAGACCATAAACTATTGTCTTCACCCCGTTTTGCGCTACACTTAGCAATTCGCTTGAAATCCTCATCCATTTTGCACGCGGTCCGTAGCATTGTGCGATAATACCAAATTCTGTTGAAGAGAGTATGGCTTAAAGCCCCAGGGCACATTGTTATACTAATACCACTTCCATGTTTCGTAAACGAACATGTGAAGCAGAAGGGGGAACCGTCGCGTAATTATCTCGTAAGCGTTCAGGACAGTAATAATTATTTCTTGACGTCTGACCCACCTGGTAAATTATTTAACACTCCCATCACACACAAGACTGAATTGGCGTTCTATCAGATCCGGGGATCGGCGCGTCGCTGCAACCGTTCGCACAAAAGTCTTAAGTATCTGCTGTGATTCCGAGCAGACAGATGGACATCCAAAGAAAACGTAGGTCCCAGGTGTGGGACATGAGGCGCTGGAGAGTTGATGAGTGATTGTGGTTGAACAGGAGAAAGTTGAGAAAGGAAAACTGTGCTTGTGGGATTGGGGTTTCGTTGTAAGCCGGAATGGAGACCGATAAGTTCAGAATTATTGAAGCTAGACAACCGTTGTCAGCTCGTCAAGAACGATGGACACAAAAAGTAAAGTTTTTCGTGAGTACGGTGTTCTGGACGGATGTTTACCGCCTGTTTTACCCAGTTGGCACTAAATCATGACAATAGCGATTTAGCTATTTGGCGGGGGCCAAATATGAAAAAGACGACCAGAATATAGCGAAGTGGAAGTAGTGAAATGATGTTCTGAAACGTTCTCTTTAGCGATGGCACCGGCGGCGCCGTTGTGTTTTAAACAATTCAATGTGGAAAACTACATCGCCCAAGGACAGTGTCCAACGCATACTCTAAACAGCAGACGCTGCAGATATTCCCAAAGCGACCCTGCGGCAATCCCCCTCCCTGCAGAGGACGCCGACGAGCTCGGCTGAGAACAGGAAAACGGCGAGCAGTTCCGAGAGGGACAGTGACGTTGAAGACGGGGCCACAGCTGGTTTGAAAGTAAGTGGTGGCGCTTTTCGGATCGGACCAGCTGCCACGCCCAATAGTTTCAGCAACTGGCGGCCCATGTCGAGAGTCATGAGTGCCACCACCATGTCGAATACCGTGCATCGTAAATCCCTCAGAGCCTAATGAAAACCACTGCAATGAGCGGTAGAAAGTCTTCCACAATTTCTAATAAGTCAAGGGACATGAAGGCGTGACGTTCCCCCATTCAAGAGCGCGAGCTGCTCGATAAATAGGTACTACTTGGAGCAATAGGCACAGAAATGCTAGCAAACTGGATCGGACCGGTGTTTTGTTGACAAGAAGAATGCCTGCGGGAGACGATAACCCCCAATGGGTGAGGCACGCATTACCTACATCTTAGTCTGACAGATCGATAAGCTCCGTAGTCTTTCAGTAGCAGATAAATTGCAAACGGAAAGCAAAATTATGTGCCGAAAGATCACGACTTTCACATCTGCAGGCACTCCCATTGAGACAAGAACGTGATAAAGGTGAGGGAGACTGGCGAGGAGCAAGGCAGTCCCATCCCCGAAAAGCCAACCAACAACCATATATTGTGTTCCAGTGAGCAGGCATGATTAATTCACATATATATATTGCATAAACTATACAATTTTGGCTGTCCGTGACGGATCATCTTGGTATATCCAGACCAAAAAGCTCTGAAGCGCTTTTTGAACTTTATCCGCGGAGCAGGCTTGCAGATCGCGTTCCATTCAGAATAAAGCAAGGGCAAACATCCCGGCACGATACACTTTAAAGGTGCTTGGTGCCACCGCGTTCCACTGAAGTAATCAGAGCGATTAAAGAGCAGATAATACCTGCGGGGTAAGAGGTGTTGCGAGGTGCATATCGGCGTAGGACAGCATCGGGTTTTGGCGTTACAAAGGAACCCACTGGAGGAAGAGCTTGAAAATTGCCAGTACCGACGAAGCAGCCAATTTGTTGCAAGTTCTGCAAGGCGACGAGATGGAATACAAACTTTAACCAAAGCACCCGGGCCAGCAATGCTATCCCGAAACACCGCGAATCTCTTACCCCGAGTAACAGCTAATCTCCCCATATGTTGAACAGCTGACATCAGTGCTGTAGTAAAGTGGGAGTCGATGTCACGTGCAAAGAGAACGGTAGCTCGTCAGGGCTGTAGCATAACCCCCCTGGGGGACTTACCTTGGATTAGATCACGATTGATTTAGTTACTGTAGAGCCCGACGCTCTACAGTAACGCCGTGCGTGTACATATGTGCCCCACGGCACACGTGCATACGTGTACCAGGCGCGTACGAAGCGCGCACACACGGGTACCACGTGTACTGTCAGCACCGATGCTGACACCGTACAGTGCAGGCCGACCTGCACTACAGTAGATCACTACAGTATCTCGGTACTGTATTGTTATTGTAGAGGTTTGTATATTAAATATGAGCGGGACGACGGCAGAGGGGGGAGGACAAGCACGGGCTTGTCCAGAACCTACCACCTAGGTTCTGCCGGCTTATTCTAGACTACGCGAGCGACGTTCGCGTCTGCCTAGTACGGAGCCCCGCGGGCGGTGGTCGCGCGCGGCGAGCAGGATCTGCCTCCGCCCGTCGGTACTGGATCGTTACCCAGTACCGCGCCGGGGCGCCGAGGCGTCGATCCGCTCATACGCACGGGCAACCACCTCCAATCCCGCTCTACCACGCTACCCGGGCCCGCCCAGTTCCAATAGCAGGTGGTGCTTCATTTCCTCGTCTTCTGCCGATCCGGGTCTCTGTCGAGCTGTGAGCAAACACCCTTCTCCGTGAGGGTGTCTAAGCTACAAGGGCGTCTCTGTACCATTGCCACTTGCACTGACCGGTTCGTCTTCTCTCAAGATTGTTCTAGATGAAAATTCGGTATTCCTGTTTCGGTAGGGCTGATCTGTGCCTTCATCTTCAAAACGAACTTGGCGTGTGCTGGCAAGACGAACTTCAATATTTGTTTGGATTTCATCTTCAGAATCGACAGGCAGACGCCCTTGCCCTGCCATTGCAGAATCCCACGGGGTACGTTCAGTCTCATTTTCAATCCCCAAAGTAGGGTTATTACGCCTCGCGCTCGTCTCCAGTCGATATCCGGGTCCGTTTCGATGGACAGGATCCATGTCGGGAATGACATTGACTGCAGGATGTTCAATCAATCCCCTCCCTCCATAACACGACCTACATTTCCGTTTTCTTCATGAAGAGGACCCGCAGAGCTCAGATCTGCTACCACCATATCTCCATTATTGATAGCTTCTCCATCTGTAACAGCTGGGATACCGGTACGGAGACGTCGATTCTCGGCGGCTAAAGCTTTCCGATGCTCCCGGCTTGCAGTTTCCATTTTCAGTTCTAACAAAAGCTTTATCGACCAGTCATCCTCTCCTTGGGCAAATACAGCAAGAGCAGAGTTCTTGGCCACTTTCTGAACCACTTGATCCATTTTCTCCCACATCATGTTTGTGGCCTGGTGGTACGTCTTCTTCTTATACACATCCATCCCTTGCAACATTCTTCGCAAAGTAGTGTCCACAATGCGATACGCTCGCTCGTTCCGGACTCGGTCGTCGTCCTTGTCTTCAAATTCTAACATCTGTCTCCCAGTATTGTTCGGATATTGAGCGTTGTGATTCTTCGTATACTGATCAGCGTATCGAGCCGGGTTACGACGCCTACTTCCATCACGTCTTGCATTTTCGTCAATCGAAAGCCCAACCATCTTCTTTTGGCGAATAGGACCGGAGATCAGGGGGCGATTCATTTCCATTGCTGATGCGACTGGTCGACAACTCCAGGAAGAAACGACAGAGAGTGCGGTTGACGAATATTGTGCGGACCACCGCAAATGAAAATGTAACCACCAGTCTTGAAACGAATGCTTTATATTAATTTCTTGGAACGGGGTAATCTTTCGCTTCGGTGACGGGTACCAGAGAGTCGGAGAGAAGTCTCACCTCTTCTGCTCTTTGAAGTTCGCGAGACTACTACCACTCCCGCACGACGATCTCTAAACATCAAATCACTTTCAATACTTTTTCGCGATGCTCGTTTACGCGGACCTCCCTTTCTCTTTGTGAAATCCAGGAACTAACCCAACTCGTTTACGTCGAAATACAA
Organism: Chondrus crispus; assembly: GCF_000350225.1. Lineage (NCBI taxonomy): Eukaryota > Rhodophyta > Florideophyceae > Gigartinales > Gigartinaceae > Chondrus > Chondrus crispus. The sequence continues at coordinate 269,637 of NW_005178992.1, forward strand.
CAGTCCTTTCTGATCATGGTTCTGGAACCTTTGGCGACAATCCGCCGGTACATATGTCTTGCCGAGTATGGGTGCCGATGTCGTCCGCCAGGAAAACCGGTTTCAAAAAAGACAATGTTGCGGCACGAGAAAGAAGTGAATACTGAGCGAAGGCTCAAAAATCGTCGTTACTCCCCTCAGGACCAACGTTCTCAGAAGACGCTGCCGTTCAGCAGAGACGAAGGTTCAACGAATTACGAGAACAGGAAGGATCGGATGAAAGTGGGCAACTACGACAGTGTGGTGACTGCAATGCCTCCGCTGTCCCGGGTAACTCCTCCGAAGAGGCCTCCCTTGAACAGCCTAATAGTGCCCTACGACATGCATCGCAATCACGTGTACTGACAGCTCCGCTGAGAACGACTTCTAGTGATGATTTAATTAGCAGCGATGCGGAGCCCGTGAATGAAAACCACAATGCAGAAGATGACGAGGTATGTCCGAACCCCGGCCCGTCGTCGTGTAGCAGTCGCTCATATGAAAGTGTTTCAGATCCAGTTGTAGCTGGAGATTCACCGCCTCTATCGCATCATTCTAATAGAAGTGCGGAAAACGATGAGCCATCTCTGGGCGAGAACAACACAAGAAATGGACGGTTTTTACAAACTGTGCGAGGGATGGTAGAAGATATGGATCCATCAGGATCGAATGAGTTTGATATATCAAGCAGCTCTTCTTCTGAGGATGTCTTGGCCACCTCAGGTACCAACGGAATACCAGATCCTTCCTCCTCACCTCTGCCGTTCTGGAGCTCCCCGTCCTTTCAACGTGCTGCCTACGATCGCTTCGTGTCTTTCTGTCGTAATCAAAGGGACCTGTTTAAGCTATGTGTGGACTTCTCTGTGAAAAGTACAGTAATGAAACGCGTATGCAAAATCGTCTCCAAGTTGCAGAAGAAGCTAACAGGGAACACTATGATGCAGTACAAAGGTTGGAAGTCTGCCCCCCGCAATCTTGTGAAATACTCCGGTCTCAACTCTGTTAAGTACCTCTGCTGCAGAGGACATGTGCTCTTCCGGGGTGTAACAGATCTACAGGCGAATGTTCAATGCGGAGTGTGCACAGACAATCGCACCGAACCCGATATATGCACATTTGAGGCTCTACCAATATTGTCCAGGCTCAAGGCATGGGTCTCTGATGAGGAAAGCTGCAAAAAGTTGTATAGATATGGCCACGAGAACTGCTTTGACGAATCGAACACCCCGTCCAGTTTCTTTGCTGACTACTTTGACGGTTCAATGTACAGGGATATCGTAAGGGAGTACGGCGGCGAAGAAGCTGAAAAAGTGGGATTTGTTTCTTTCAGTTTCATGCGATGGCTTTCAGACTTTCGCCAATAACCGTTACGATTTTTGGGCGATAACAGCCCTCAATCTTAATGTTCCTTCAAGCCAACGGTTTCTTTTGCGTAGTATAATTCCACTCGGCTTTGTTAAGGGCCCTAATGAACCACGAAAACTTGACACATTTCTATATCCCATCGTTGACGAAGTCAACGAAATCAAAAAAGCAAGGGGTGTATCGCTCCAGTTCCATGATGGCGTGACTAGGAATGTATGTGTCCATATATTGAATTTTACTGGAGACATACCAGCTGTGGCGAAAGTATCGGGAACTGTTGGGCCAAACGGGGAGTCACCGTGTCGCTTTTGTAAGTTTCATGGCATTCAACGTCAGAGCTCTGGACACTACTACTTCCCATTCAAACTACGAAAAACGGTGGATGGCCGAATGCGAATAGTACGCTACTACAATATGGAGGCTCCAGCGTTACGAGATCCTAAAAGAATTGACATCACATTCCGGGAACTTTCTGCAAACTTAAAGATATCAGAACGCAATGCGATGGTTACAGATCGTGGGATTACGAGCCGTACAGCAATATTCGACCTTGACACTATTATCCCGTACAAATCATTTCCCATTGACATGATGCATGAGACCATGAACCTCTTTCGAGATTTTATGAAGATATGGAAGGGGAAAAACGTACACCTGGCACGGGCTGGCGGACAACAGGACTATCTCATTTCGGAGGCGTCTTGGAAACAAATACATGAAAAAAATTTGTATATAGGAAGCAATGTCCCTGAAGCTGTGTTTGGTTCAAAGCCGCGAAGTAGCTCGGCATCAGGGACTTGGAAGGCAGCGGAATGTAAGCAGTTCCTTTTGCATTATGCCCTTATTGCAATCGGCGGCCATATACCCTACAACTTCCTCAAGGGTCGGAAGTATTTATCAGATCTCGCGGACTTAAGTTCTCGGCCGAGTCTCAATGATGAACAGGTTACAGAAATAGGATTGCTTGCACGTATGTTTATTACACACATGGAACGTGATTATTACCAGTACAACGAGAATCGTGTTGGCATCTGCAAGTTTATGCTACACCAGCTCATCCATCTTGAGAAAAACGTGCGCAGCTGGGGACCTCCTCTAAACTATGCACAATGGTGGGTCGAACGTTTCATTGGATGGGTAAAAAACCGTTTGAACGCTCGAAGTTTGCCGGCTGAAGCGTTGACGGAGAACTGCAAGCTCACGGAAAGCTACAAACTGGTGTTCAAGGAAACTTCTCAACGGGAGGTGCCGGAGATTCGAGCTCGGACGAAGAGAATGAGATCGAATCGCCTTCAAGTTGCATCCTCCAGCACCCAACGAAGCCGGTCAGCATTTCTGACCTCTCCATCGGTAACCGCAGGCTGCCATCGCTTTTAGTCGATTATATTATGCGATCTGAGGATCTATCCTCTGCAGATGCAAACGACTGTGTTCAGGACGCAACGGCCGAATGTTTCAAGAAGATGAATGTGGCTACTCGGGAATCGCATCAAAAAGTCGGATCGTGGGATATGCGCAGTACCAAGAAGGGAGCTCGCGCAGATTATTACATCTCTGCCGAGTTTGATCGGAACGAAGGCAGCAATTATAGCCATGTCTACTATGGGCGCGTAAGTCGTATTTTGAGATACAAGTTTGACATTGGCACGCAACCGCCGCAAATACGAGAACTCTTTCTGGCCGACTGGTCAAAGCATCTTCAACGCACGCCGCTAGACCAGATCTACGCACCAACGCAGAACGTGTTCCAGTCTCCAACAGTTGAAGATGCCTCAGTTGTGCTGAACTTGATCGGAATTGTGAAGCACCGTTATTTCCCGAACACAATTGGAAGCCGCCTACGCGGCAAGAAAACGTTTTTCGTCGATCCGGCTCGTTCGGTCTATGCGCTGTTGGAAAATGGAACCAACGTCTCCGGACGGCGTCGATCGAAGACTTTTGATTTCAACGTAGTGGTGGGGAAGGAGATGAAAAGCGCGAAGGACGACGAAACAATTGCCGTGATGATATCGGACCTGCACGGTGTAATGCGGTAGTGTTGCGCTAATCAGATCACGTCTGGTAAATATTTATCAGAAATCCAGTCTGGTATCACAAGATTTAATCTATTTCGACCGCCGCCGTCGACGGCGGTGGAGCGGCCGCGCTAGGATTTGTACGTTCCACGTGTCTCTCTCGTTACAGGCAACCATGATTCCACTTGTCCATTTTGTAGTAGTATGACAATTCCGTTCTCGGACGCTCTACAGTAGCTAGAGTGGCATAATTTACAGATACCATACGTTGCGTAGTGAACACGTGCAAGCTGCGGTAACAGCACACGTGTACTAGTTTACAGGTCCGTGTACACGTGGTGCCAGGGGCACAGTGACACACGTGTACACGGGAGGTGTCTCTTACAGTAGTTATGATTGCTACTGTACAGTAGTTGTACAGTAGCTTGAGACCCGAGGGAGGCAGACGTACTAGAGAGGAACTGCCTCCCTCCCGGAGAATAAACTAGCTACCCCATCCCCTCTGAGCTAGCCCCCAACTTCCTAATTAGGACTCACCTCTCGTCTTCAGGGGTAGCATCTCCCTTCGTCCATTTCGGTCTCGCACAAGCCACCCTCCTAGTGAGGTTGCTGGCGTTGTAATTTACCGCTACCGTGGACACCCCCTCCGTGACGGATTAACACCGAACCGGAAGAATCCGTATTATTACACATTTCTCTGTCGCTTGTTTGAGCCACTTGGCGACATTGTTTGCCAATTAAAGAGCCCTATGCGCGTAAGGGCAATGCAATGTTCGAGGCCCGTGTAGTAGGGGACAAAACACAGTATTTGCATTACAAGTGGACATGAATTGGGATACACCCACCACTATTTGGACAGTAATTGCTTGCACCGTGGCGGTAGTGGGGTAGGTTTGGCACTAAGCATTACTCTGTCAGTATTTGTCCATAAACTGTCCACATGTGGGATAAGCACGCACCCAAATGCTGTCCACTCACTGCCACTTTGTCTACTAGGGTGCCACCACCAGCCAACAACTCAACGATGAATGCTACATAGACCTTAGCTGCAAATACAACGTCAAGCGGCTTCGAAAACCCACAAAGTACCTCAACTGGACGATCGCCTATACACCGCAGGAAATACACGCCTCACAACAACAACACATACGCCAGGTAGCCAAGTACCTAAAAATGGCAGAGGCAGCCCTCCAAACTACGTCATACCTCGATGGGGCAAGCATCGACCCTCCCAACCCCAACGAGCCACAAGACCACACCATCACGGAACCATTTCGCGCGGCACTGGGTGAAATACGGTACATTGCAGACTGCACTCGACCGGATCTCGCATTTGCAACCGCCGCACTGGCACGCGCCACACACAAACCCACCACCCGCGATTGGCAAGCAATGAAAAGAACTGTCAGATACCTACTAGCAACTACCAAACACGGCCTATTCTTCCCTAGCAGAAGCACGAAATCACCCTTGCTTGCATATTCAGACGCGGATTTCGCTAACGATCAGCTAACGCGCAAGTCATTCTCAGGCACCGTCTACCAACTATGCGGTGCGACAGTCCATTGGCATTCAAAACAACAGCCCCTTGTGGCACAGTCGACATGTGAGGTCGAGTACATAGCAGCAGCCGAAACAGCCCAAGGAGCCATCTGGCTACGCAATATGCTCAACGGGCTTGGGTTTACACAGGACAAACCAACGACGCAAAACATCGACAACGCCGCGGCAATACGCATCGCGCGCAACACCTCACCAACCAAGCCCCGAAAATGCATAGACATAAAGTACCACATCCTCCAAGACTTGGGCCAACACAATGCGATATCAGTGCAATACGTACCAAGCAAGCAAATGTATGCGGACATCATGACAAAACCGCCAAAGAAAGCACTTTACGAAGCACACCGCGCCAATCTCGGAGTCAAAACCATTCCACAAGAGAGTCCAAATCCAACTCACCCCCACCGCCATTGCCCAGCTGCCCGCGCTTCAGGGGGACTGTGATGCCCCACAAAAGAAACACGCCGACGCGCGTGCTCGCTGGCCAATGACCCCGACCGCCAAGTAGGCCATGTCGCAGGTGATGCCCCACAAAGGCCACACCAATTAGTGTGGCCCTAGCTGTCCAGATTGAATAAAAGCTCGGTGTCTCCCCGGCCGGCGGTCCCCGGACGGAGGGAGGCACGAGACTCTTTCGTCACAAACTACAATGCAATAAATCGCTGGGAAGCCCAACCTTGCAGATGCACTTACAAGGAGGAACTGAGATATGTTCATTAGGTTGAACGAAGTGATGATGAGCGGGGCACTGAACCCTTGCATGGTTAGGAACAAAAGGCGGATCCAGGTGACTTAGCATCTACGAATCATCGATTATCATCCTCTTCCTTAGCTGAGAGGACCCAAAAATAAATGGCTTCCTCTATCGCAAAAAATCCCTTCGCTTACGCTGCACTTCGGTATATCATTTTCTACCACCGCCACGACGTTTGCGCTTCCCAACTGGTTATTCCGTGAGTCGACGAGGCCCCGGTATATCAATTTGGTCAACCCCATCGCCTATACAAGCGCTCAAGGTTCTGGGCCCATCGAGTGAAAACGATTAGTGAAATCGTAAACAAGTTGCAACTTGGCATCCGTAACGACATGGTCAATGTTTTCTCCTGAAAACTCAACTCCGGGTAATCTGGACTTCGAATTCTTTCAGGAGCTGTAACAACACTATATGCCACGGTGGTGAGAGTACAGTACGCGAGGTCGAGCTCAACGAAGTAAGTGTGATTGTGCTACTGTACATGGTCATATTTCTTTTGTCAACCTTTGATTGGCTGATCTCCTATGTTAGCACGCAATATCAGGCCTAAAGTCCTCACATTGCGAACGGGAGATTGGGTTTTGGGTTTTACTTTTGTTTAAGGGGTATAAGAAAAGGACGCCGTTCCCGACTAGCGTGTACTGACCTCTCTATCATTGAATCGAATCTATTAAAATGAAAGCACTGCTACCACTGACTCGGTTGTCGAGTTTGCGGGATTTGCAGAGAAGAGGACCGGACGTCGGTTCTTGATTTTATTCTCGATTTCATTCACATGGACCACAAGATCCCATTATGCGTAAAGCCCAACCACTCTTCTTGGTCGACACCGTTCGGAATGGAAACTTTCTCTTGATGGTAAGAACCCGACCAATGTTCCAGCCACGCACCAGCTTTTGTAACGCTCACGTCTTGGATCGGATTGATATTCATCATGGCAAATGCAAGCGCTTCTCCAGCCAGCCCGTTTAGGCCATTGTCAATGACCGCTTGGAGACAATGTCCGCTTGGAGAGAAGGCTAAGTTGCGGATGTTTCTACGCCGGTGAATCGTGGCCGGTGAATCTTCGCCAGCGCCGCGGCATGGAGCTCTGAAGAAGTGATCCATCCGGCGAGTGCATCCTCGATGTAGATTATCCAAGTATTTCGCCTCAGTGTGAGCATCAAAAACAATTTATAATTCCGGTCTGCTCCCGTTTCCTTCACCTTAAAGTCGGACTCACCCTCGCTGCCCAATTTCAACATCTGCTCCAGCTACCCACGGCCCTCTGGGACTTCATCGTGTAGAATTCAATAGGCTAGAAGGAGCGATGTCCCTCCGGTCATCTGAAGACGAGAAAAACGCCCCCTGGCTAGCTTTACGCATTTACCGGACGAAAAACAATACAGGGGATTTTTAGTGCCTTTCGCCAGCCCCGGCTTCCATCTTTCTCCAACGACAGCGTCTCAAGAACCAGAGTTCTTCAAGAATTCCTTCGGTGAAACGGCGGCCACGGCGCAACGACAGTCAATCTTCCATCTCCTCGCGAACGTCAGGCCCCTCACCAGCCATTCCTTCGTTTATGATACTCCCCGGGAGCCTCCTTGTATCTGAACGCGGAATGCCTCCCCTCCATCATCATTTCATAGAGCGGTGCGCGCTTACCTTCCATGGAGATCTACCGCACGTCTGAAATGTTAAAGGCTCACATCCTCCCCTCCGTACCTCGGCAGACGGGCATTTTTTATCGTTTTCGGTCCGGGCGGTTGTACAGCAGAAGATAACGATACGAAATCCTCGACGCCGAAATTGGAAGACAGAGCGCGTAACAGGCGGAAGGGAAGAGATCGCTGCAAGGGAGACTGGGAGAGAACGGATTAGAGCGTTAGTGTGGCGGCGGGGCGAGGCATATGGTGGCCAGGATGCTCGACGCCAATTGTAGAGCGCACAAATAGTTCGTAAAGTGGAGCAGGAGATGCCGTGCGTTATAAGTAGTGGAAAGGAAGAGGAATGTGCGCTTGAGGAAATGCTCTCACCCTCCATAACTCCAGCGACGACAACTTCGCACGAAAAGGCTGATCGGAAGATCGATGCTGGTACTACGTCGGACCATGTGATACGCGGGTGTTACCTGGCCGTGGCGAGTGCCCGGTATCGGTCGCCGTCAAACGTGGCCAAAATCGGGGTATGTCGTTGGCACTATACAGCAAGAACAGAGCCGGCCCTAAATAGCCGACAGTGTCCGCTTCGGTGTGCCGGGGGCCCCGACTACTATTGGTAATATCGGGTATTTATACTAGGAGAAGTTAAAGTTAGTAGAATTTCAGAGAGAACAGACACGAGAGAATGACCTCTGGCGGCTTTGCGGGCTTGGACTTTTCCTTGCTAGATCCCCTCCGTTCGAATCCCTCCACTGCGCACGATCAGGGTTACCTGAGCAACTGCTTCAACTCGTGACTACAGTTCCTACCACGGCACTACAATTTATGAGAAATGTTTTGCTGGCCCGGACCAAAATATTTGCGCCGATTTTTATTGTCTCCAATAGGCCGATTTGACGTTTTTGTGAAAGAAAAGAGAATTCATGGAACCACGGGAGCTTCCATTCGTTCGAAACCTAGCCCTGCTAGCTCATTCGGAGAATCCGGGCCCCACATGCTGTGATTGCACCATAGTGCAGCATGTCGTTATTGGGCGAGTACCCCCGTGCCAGTACGAGCTGCATGGAAATAAAGTTTTGTTAAAAAATTCCCACCCAGCCTCTATTGGCGGCCTCGTCAAAGTATTTGAGTTAAAAAGCTGTGCTGGACATTGAACTTATGGAACACAGCCGTTACTGTGCCATCTTCATCAACAAAGTCCGAGTGGGCTTCTATTTTGTTTCGTGTTGCGGTGGGCCCTTCACCAACGTCAGCCACTGACAAACCCGTCCACCTTTGCAATGGGCCAGAATGAAGTCCCCGACAAAGAGAATTCCAGTCGAACTCGTGACAGGATCCAGCCGCGGGTGTAGCATAACCGCCGACGGCTAGTTATTAGATTTAGAATTGGATCTACTGCAGCAAGGTACGGACTTTACAGCGTGCGCGCGCGAATACCTTACAGCGCGCACACACACACACGTGTACTACACGTGGGCTGTCAGCCCCGACGGCTGACAGCGTTACAGTGCGGGCCAGGCGGCACTGCCTACAGAAACTAACTACAGTACAGTCCGTATTGTACTGTAGTCTCTAGATAAACTTGTACAATAAGTAAAGAGAGAGCCCGCCGGCGGAGGGGACCAAGGCAGGCAACCCTCCACCGACGCTCTACCTCCCAGCTTACTCTAACGATCGTCCCGCGATCGGTGATAGTCGATAGGCGATGCTGGGTTTAGTCAGACGCGGAGGGGTTTGGTATATGTCAACGTGTGTTTGGGGGTAGGTCGGGGTGGTATAGACCCGTACCACTCTAGTATTCTTTTTCGCGTGACTCGTGTACACGTGTATCTAGATACCTCAAGTACCCGACGTACAGTACTAAGTCCATTTACACCAGCCTTGCTCGCTTTCGACACGCGTACACGTGGACCTACTACCGCGACTGTACACGTGTGTACTATAACACGCCCCCGTGAGCTCTAACCGTTACATCTCGATCCACGATCTAAGTACAGTATATAGTGTTCGTTAGTGCTTGCGCCGGGTGGGTTTGGGCACAAGGAACCAAGGACCAAGGACGCGACTCTCGTTCTTGGTTTTGTGGGGTACTAACTAACTTCTTCTCGTTCACACTCTCTCGTTTTCCTCGCTCGCACCCTAGGACTCTCTTGGCCACGTCACGTGTTGCCTTCCCGCTCGCGCGCACGCTTCGCTGGCCGTGTAATAGCCCCGCTGGGTCGAGAGCACCGCGTCGTTTGCTTCTAGTTTCCGTGGTTCGCGAGCACACCCGGGTTCTACAGTCGCCCGAAAGCCTCTACCACCCAGTGAGAAATTTAGATGTCTGTTAGATATGCCAAATATGTCCCTTTTTTAGACGCAGATATGCACCCGATCTGCGTATGATAAGCCTTGGATGCATTCTGAATGTCCGGATATCCTCCCACATGTCGGGGTGATATCTACTCGATACCTGTAAAATGCACTGAAATCAAATCGATGCGACAGCGATGTATATTTGATGCCCACGAAGCCGCAGGATAGCGGAGAGATCCGGTCATCGCGCTTCGTAGCGCAAAACTTGGGCGAAGGTGCAATTTTTGCAGTTTCGAATTGCCCCGGAATGACTCCCACTCACTCCTTTCCATGTCCTCACCGCCTACGCCCCCCGCCGGACGCCCGGCATACTAACCCTATCCACCGCTCGCTCGCCGGCCACCGCCCTTCTACCGCCTTTCCCAGCCGCAATATGTTGCGTCTGACACCTCCTGCCCGGACATACCACCTGTCGTTACCACAATCTTCCCCTCGGGCCCGGCCTCCCCGGCCTCCCTCCATGCCCCCTCATGTGTCCGGCGATAGCCATGATCTGCTGCCCTCCTAAATACTCCCACCTCCGCCCCCGCCATCGAAACTGCCGCGTCGGACCACACGAAAAGCACGCGCTCCTCAGCGCCCCCGTCTTGCCACCCTGCACTCTGTCCTCGCCTGCCGACGCGCCCGTGTCCCACCCCTGCACCCTGCCCGCCCGAGCCCATGCCGCCACCCGTTGCACCACTCTCGGTTTGCCAGCGCAGATCGCAGCGCGCACGGCGCCGCACGCCGTCTCGCGCTAGACAAACGCAGGCCTCCGCTCGGACCGACTGCCGCAATAAGACGATGACAGTTGGACATCATTGGAACATAGGCATATTGTGCGCATCGTGTAGATATAATCAGGGGCATGAGGCGGAATTTGGATGGATCCTGTCTGAACGGAGCACTGTAGCACCCGCTGAACGGGACATGCCGTCAGATGTTCCTCACATTTTCCTCTAACCTCTCTTACAGTACGAAATGTTCTTTCCAATCTACTATCAGCTCAAACCACGTATGCATCCAACAACTTCTACCGTCTTTTCCTTTCTTTCGTTCCCCTACCCCAACTTCTGTTTCATGCCTGTTTTCTTTCTAAACCCGTTTATAACTCCATCTGTTCCTTGCTTATCTCGCTTCGGAACCTCCTGCAGGTCCGCCCGTCGATTCCCATCGATCCAGCCATATTCGACGCGCCACACGGGCCTGATTGGATTGGCCAAGAGAGAGGCCAACTTTCGCCTTTTTTGTGCTTGCGTGGGCGTTGGATTAACTAAGATGAAATCTCCGGATCGACTGAGTTGTGGTTGCACGTCTAACACCATTTCTGCGTCCGATTCTACCCAAAGTTCTCGGTCAACTCTGACAAAGTCTAGCCGCCCTATGACAGCGGATCTCTGGTCCATCTCAGCAATACCATCATCATGGGACTTCAATTCTTCTTCAGATAGAAGCCATGCAACTTCATCCACGTTATCTACCACCAGACCTCAACGATACCTTCGTTCCGCTATCGACTGTCAACCAACTGTCGACCGCAGCCCTCTCTCCCTTCGGTGTTCTGCAGGACCACACAAAAAACGCCGAATGTAAAATTCGTACGAGTCGCATACAAATGGTCAGGACCAAGAGGAATCAGAAAGTGCGATCGGGATGAATAGCTCCATTAGCCTTGAAATGGCATCCGTAAGCGAAAATAATGGCACATTGGATGCCAAATCACAGGCTAAGGAGGACGAGGTGAGGCGATTTTCCGATGTTCTGGAGCTAACGGAGAGGGGCAAACTTTCTCAGAGAACCACTCGAAAGCTTCTTTGAACTAATGCTAAACAATCAGCATACACGTATGATGTACTCATGAACTACATTTTAAGACGCACTGGCGTCAAAAGGAGGTTTGCGGGAATTTGTAGCAGCGGGTATGCTGCTGTTTCAATCAGATCCTGAAACGATCACGAAGAATGTTCTTCGGAAAATTGCAAGCTCCCTGTATCGCAGAAATTTTGGTACTCGTTTCTTTCCGAGCATCTGGCCGCAATGTGTCGAGAGAAGGCGTTATTCGACCAATTTAGAGACCGATGCATGTTAGCCCATGCGTCCGTTCAATCGCCATCCGACAACTACCTCTACGACTTCTACGAGGGTTCTTTGTTTCGAAGGCTTCATGGCTCCAAAGTAGATGCTTGGAACGAAGATTATGCGATCCTTGCAAGACCATAAGACGCGCTTCAAAGCTTCAAATTGTCTGGCCACCGCTTTCATACCAGGTTCGCACGACAGCGATAGCTTCGACAACTTCCTCGAGCCAATCACTGGAGATCTTAAGAAATTGGAAAAGAGAATCCGCACGGTATGTTACGACGGGAAAGAGCGACTTCTGCGGGCTTTTATTACTTTTTTTCGTCGGACTGGCCAGCTGGGTCGATAGTTTTAGGGTTTGTTGGACACAACGAAAAGCGTTTCTGTCGTCGGTGTCGAAAGGAAGCAAAGAAAGTGGATTCGGCAGGGGGTAGGTACTGTGTCCCTTGGTCGGAAGAATTGGCTATGAATAATAGTACACTTGTGACAACGACTACAGGTAGATGGATCAAATTGGAGTGCCCAGAACCTCGATCCCATACTGAGATCGAAGTGATGTGGAGACGGTTAACATATCTCAGGAGCAATGAGAGGCGAGGGGCGAAGACAGATCTTCAGCGGTACATAAAATTGACGGGAATCAAACGAAAGCCGATTATGGCCAGGCTGAGTCTCGATTTTGTGCAGTTGGTGCCGTATGACCCGATGCATCTTCTACTCTTAGGTTGGGTCAAGCACATCATAACGCTGGCATTTGGGATACACCCCACGTCCAATCTGTCGCCTTTCTATAGCGGGTCATCGGGCATTTCGTACATCAATCTACCCCTAAGAGCTGGTGGAAGTGGTATACCGGCAAGCTGGGGTAGCCCAACTTTGTCCATAGAACATTTGGAATATTTTAAGGCTGAGGACTTCAAGGCATTCGGGCTGCACTATGGGCAAATTTTGTTCTGGGCCTCACGCTTTTCAAAAGAAACGCAAGAGCTTTGGTCAAAAACAGCAAAGGTCTTGGAGATTGTGCTCGATCCAACACCACGCAGGCCAGACGTGAGTGATCTTCGCGATTTGGTAGAGCGTCTGTACGTTCTTTTCTGTGACCTGTTCTATCAGGAAGATGCACAATCTTTCTGTTTTACTCCAACAACACACGCTATTTTACATCTTCCCGATATTTTGGAAGAGTGTGGTCCTCTCTTAAACTTCTCACAGTTTGTTGTTGAGCAGTTTGTTGGGGAAACAGGTCCGCTTGCCAAATTCCGGACAAAGGCTGAGACAGACATGTTCAACAAGCATATGAAGCTTTTTTCCTTGAGACTGCTGAGAAGCTGCGGGACGGACAGTGAGCTGCCTGATGAATTTTCAAAACGTGAGTACAGCAGTGATTCGGGTAATGATACGGATGTCGAAAGTTACGGCTGTAACACGGGCAATTGTGAGTACCAAGAGATTGGTTGTATGCGAGGGAAAGGAAAAAAGGTGGGCCGGAAGGATAGAATTCGGGCATGTCTTTCCTTCGTCGAGGACAGACTTCCCATCACAGTTTATGACCTGATTATAAGCACGCTTAAATGGTTGAAGCGTGCGGCGGTCGTCGATCAGGAAACGCCGTTCATGGTGAAGACCGAACAAGTGTTCCAAAAAGATGTAACAGCGGGGTCTACAGAACTCCAAGACAGGAGTTTTGGGTCGCTGGACACATTGTAAAACAGGCAGAATACGATTGAAAAGAAGAACCAAGCAAAATGTCTGTGACAGATGTTTATTACGGCTCAGTGAATGAGTTGTGGGAAATATCATTCACATATCGCACGCCGTCAGAGCCGCTCGCCAGAACAGGGCAGCTTCATGCTGCAAGAGTGGACTGGCGGTACGGTCTAAAGCTAGATCCAATAAGTAGAATACCGTTCACCAAACTTGGGAATGGTCGCAAGGGAACTATTCGAGAGAGGGTGAGGAGCGTAGAAGGCTTGTCATGTATAAATCGATTAATTGGGTATCTAGATCACGACAGCTGCAGGTACTTTATCGACCCAGAAATTAAACTCCTGCGAGCTGGTATGGATTTCATACTGCGCGGCATCAATAGACTAATTAATTGGGCTGACCTGAAGCCGCCACGGCATTCGGGGCAAAAACGCCTCTTCAAAATCAGCCTTGGACGCCGCGCGAATCGCGAGGTGAGGCGAGTCCGATCGGATAGACAGCGAGAGCTTGGCGAAGACCCCGGCCATCTACTCACCGACCGACAGATCGAGGTTGGAGCGCCTCACTGTATGCATATGAAGGATGGGTAGCAGTATTTGTGAGGATTTATGGACGGTGGACATATATGCGCTGGTAGCGCCGGTGTGCCGGCTGCACAAGCACTAAATCGCATTCTGAATCCTTTTCTAGCTCTAGCGAGGTGCTAAGGAGATGGACAGCTACATTTCATCGGCTACATTACATCGAGGTCAGTTTGTGGCTGGAGCCCCGTTTGGGGATGTGTCACAACTACGGTAGGGCGATGAACGGGGGGTTAAGCGATGCTCACGAGCGATGTGCTACGGGAGATGTGCGGAAGACTATGAGTAGAGAGAGATGAAACGAATGCAGAAGTGAAAGGAAAAGGTGGATCACACGGAACTTTTGGAGGAGAGTAGTCGGATCAACGTCGTAAGAATCGGAATAACCGTGCTGCATTGCTCTCTCTTACGAACTGCCCACTCACCTTGCACGCCTCCAATGGGTTCCCAACCGCATCTACAGCACACTTCCATTTCACACACTCTAAAAAACTGCACGCCAATTCCCAATCACATAGTCTACAACCGCCCATCAGAGTTCAAGATTGTCAGTTTCAGAGAAGCATAATATCTCCCCAGTCTGGTACTAATCAATCACCCGGAAGAGTGGTGAAAAGAAACTCCATAGCACGGAAAGAGCGGGAAGTGACTTTCGTTTCGGGAATTCCCTGCTCCAAAGACGCCTACTTAACAACCCAGATTCCCCTTATACAGGAATCGCCACCTTCCAACATCTAAGCCAAATTCTATCAACGCGATACGATCAAATAGAATTCCGCGATGCAGCCACGGAACGGAGTTCGTCGGAAAGATAAATCGTGTCGCAATGTGCATAGTGCTCAGAAGAAGCAGGCAAATCAAGCCACTGCCGGGGAACCCGAGTTCAGGTGCCTTCGTCTTCCAGGCAAGAAAGGTCGTCGAAAGGGTGGAGCAAGCTGTTAATTGTCGACGCGCGAAGTATTCAACCGCCTCTACGCTGAATGGAAGGGTAAAACATACGAAAAGACGGAAACCCAGGCACCGCTTAATTCTGAAACTCAGCGTGCAGCGTGTCGCATTATTCGACAGACGCTGTACGGGGCGCCCAGCGAAGAACCGAGAGCACTATTCTCTGAGTTTAGGTTAGAGAAAGGTGTGGCAACTTGGACGTCTATCCAAATAACTCATGCGCTGGATTTGGCGAATCTGAAGAAGACTCTGGAGCGTCGTTTCACTATACTTGGGATGGCTGTGAACTATTGGGCTGCTGAGTGGCTTATCATGGAAGTATTGCGCAGCGACAAAGTCCGAAAAAAGCCAAACGCCAACAGTACTCATCAGGTCTCTTCACAAAGTGGTACAGCATCGAGGATCTGCGATGATCTGTTTTAGAGGGAAGTGGAGTTGAGGGGATCTCCTGATGCACCAAAGAGCGGTCGCAGGGGTGAGGATGAATCTGGAGACGAGCAAACACAAGGGGCGGTCTGCGGAGACCTGCACGGGAATTTAAAAAGGAAACGTCCCAGTCATGTATTCTCAAGTGAAAAGGACGAAGATGAGGAATACCTCATGCCTCTCCGAGTTATCGAGAAGCTCAAGCGCCAAAAGCGGGAGGGAAGAAACGGATTGTAATTGTAGTTGGAAGGCTCTATGTAGTGGGTGTGTTAGTTTTCAGTGCTCCAAAGTATCAATTCAACTGCTAACTACTCTAGCTTGCATAAAAATATTGCTTGGAACCGTTCATGATTGATGGTCTTAAATTGCAGTAGAGCCGTTGGGTTACTACACTCAGAAGATGTGTCAATGCGTGCGGAGCTGTCCGTGACGGGCTTCGCACCAGTGCGACACGGGAAGAATGGAGGCACGATGATCAAAGTGGCAGGGCCAAACTTTGGCATGGACCCCAGCGTGATGGTGGGCAGAAACACCTGCGCTATGATGATGAGCTCGAAGATGGAGATTAAATGTGCGGTTCCGGCTGGGAGCGGATTAGTGGATGTTGAAGTGCTCGCCTTGGAGGGAGAGAGTGGGACATTGCGGAACGCCGTTTTATACATGGACGTTGAGTGATGTTGCTAAGTTATAACTTCGTAAATGTTAGTTTTGAACCATGAGCGCGTTCCTTCTTGTAGGGGTAAATGACTTCTAGCACCCAACGATGGAAGAATATTTCCACAATCTCGTCTCAAGTTTGGGATCGTAGGCAACCCGAAGAGTGAATAGACCCGTCGTATCAAGCTTGAAGCATGTTGTAAGAATCTAGAACAACAAATAGAGCAGAAGCACGTTACCCCTTCAGTGTCAAGCACCTGCAGACGGAAATGAATTTGTCGATTCGTTTACGTGGAAACATCTATGGGATTAGCGAAGTGTCTACAATACGAGGGATGACTACTTGACCACGAGGCTTTCTCCCATCTTCAATATTCTCAATCCGTTTCTTTCGAATCTTTTGGTTTCTGCTCCTTTGAGAAGTAGAGTTCAATGAGAACACGCACTCATAGCTCTGCCTACTTGCGGCACGCACATGTAAAACCACAGCGAGGCGTATTGTGCTTCCCCTGCTTGCCCCGCTTTTTCGGAGCGGGTTTGGGAAGGCTGCATGCAACAGCCTTGCAACGCCTCTCTTTCGGTGCACGGCGGCACGTGCTGTGACAGGTCACAAAAAACGAAAGCGCTTAGGGAAGCTGCGAGGAGACGAAGGGAACTGATCTGGGATCACTGCCCGCGGGGTCGTCTCCTAAACGTGCTCGTCTCTCTACGAACTTAGGCAAAAACACAGAAATGGCGATGTCGCTCTGCCGGGGTCCTCTTCTCCCTGGAGAGTGCTGCCTTTAATCCCTTTTTCACCCCTCTCTCCTTACCCCTTCCAGAGGCCCACAGGCACTGGCTGCTAATTCCGACTCAGCCAATTCGGTCGGGGCTTCTGCGAAGGGGCGCGGAGCATCTCGCCCTTTCACGCACTTTCACGCACTAATGTCGTTCAGAGACGGTCCGTACCAACAGCGGAACGCACTACTCACTGTAGGCCGCCTGTATCGGCGGCTGGTACGCCATTCCGATAGCCGCAGTGCAACCGCGGTTGCACAAGGCTTCCAGTGCGCGGCGCTCGTGATGCAAAACGTCGCTCGGCGTTATAGTTCCCCATGAAGTGTGCAGTTGGCGGATGGGAGAGTGGTTGTATTGTAGAACCAGAGCGTACAGCGAAATCAATGCAACGAAAACAAGCACTTTAGTTCAGCGAGCATAAGCCGAGCGCTTTTTGTTTCAGCTTGCGTTTGGCCGAGGAATTCAGGAAGTCTTCCAAAAATCCTGAAAGGTCCTCATAAACCTGCAACAGCGTCTCCCACGTGAGATCTACCTGATCAGGTAGTCCCTGCTATTCGACAAGTATTTCTAGGCCATTGCCTGTCTCACGAATATCTCGGAGAGCTTTGGCATCCTGATACGTCGTTTCGGAGTGTTCCACTGCACGAAGGAGATTGGGATCAACAGGTTTTTCGTCAAAACCAGAGCGATACATCGTGAGACGTCTTGCGTGCACTGTCTCACGCTTTCCATTCAAGAGATTGTCGACCACGTAGACCCAGTCGGACTCGACGGACGCTACCCTTCGAGGTCCACGCCACACGAATTGTAGTTTATGCTCTTTTTTCTGAGCGCGGCGAACCAGGACGAAATCTCCAACTTCAAAGTTAGCCGGTAGAACATTCGTTCGGGCGTTGTGCTGGGATACGGCCCTAGCGCGAGCGGCGGTCACGCGTTCTCCAACATCCCGGTGCATGGCTTCCAGAGCGCCTTGGGTTTCGTCAATATTGATTAGTTGCCTAGCACGAACCTCGGATACCTTGGGTACTTCTCCATATTTTTCGAGGGGCAACGCACGCAGTAACGGCCTCGTGGGGAGATGTGAGGTGAACATCTCCAGCGGTGTGCGATAGACTCCGGACTGCGACGGGTCTCTTAGGCCAAGACGTTTGAGAGGGGACTGATTTAGAACCGACTGAACGCATTCTGTGACAGCGGGCCAGTCCTTCTGTGCTAAACGAAACTCATGAAGCACGGCCTTGCAGGCTCGCAGAACCTCTCGACAGACACGCTCAACGGACCCATTTGCCCAGGGGGAATACGCTGTTGTGAAATGGTGGCCCACCTTGAGCTCCTCTGTCAGATCGCGCACGAGTCGGCACTTGAAATGTGGACCTTGGTCTGACACCAACCATTCCATGGAACCAAACACAGCGATCCAGGTAGCCAACGCCTCAGCCGCTGCATCGCTTGTGGCGGCCGCAGCCGGCCATAGCCACACGTAGGATGACAAGTCGTCCCTGATCACGAGGAGGTACTTGACGCTGCTGCTACTTGCCCCCATGAAAAGGAAGTCCATATGCATGACCTCGTTCGGTCTATCTCCATGAAGCCCGTGACCAAAAGGCCGCGGCACTATCTCTCCTGTCTTTGTGACCATGCAATGCAGGCAACCGCGCGAAAATGCGTCGACGTCGTGACTCATACGTTCCCACACAAAATCTTCACGCAGAACGCTTTCCGTGGCATCCTGGCCCCGATGCCCCATGGAGCCACAATGTGATAGTACGAGCAGCTTCGTTTTGAGTTCTGTGTCCTCAGCCGGGATCCATGTGCGTCCGTCCTTCTTCAGCAATCCGTCTTTCCCCATCGTCAGCCTCTTCGGTTGGCAGGGGGCGCGCTGCTGCGACGCACGTAGGACCGCTTGATCCGGCCACGAAATATCACTCGGCGACGGCACGATCTGCTCAGCAGTCACGAAAAGGCTACAGACTCTGCGTGTCGCCAGTCTCGCGACCCGATATCCCTTAGTCCAACGGGTCAGCATATCTGCAAAAACGTTCTTCTTTCCCTCGATGTGCTCGATCGAGTAGTCAAATAGCGACAGAAAAAGCGCCCATCGCTGGACCTTGGATATCACGTGACGCCCTAGAGCGGGCTCCAAAGCCAGAGGAGCAAATACAAAAAGTAAATTGCGATGATCAGTGAACACATGCACAGGCTGTTCACTGAGGAAAAGGTAGTCAACCTTGTCAAAAGTCTGGAATATAGCATAACCTTCCTGCTCGAAGGTACTCCAGTTTAGCTCTGCACCCCTAAAACCAGCGCCCAAGAAGGCCAGAGGCTCATGTTTCTGTTCCTCTACCGGAAGCCGTAGCTGCTCGGGATCAGTCTGTGTCACCACACCAGACCAAAATCGCTGCGATGCGTCCGTGTAGACGCATATGACTTTACCAGTCTTCGGGTACATCAGCTGCACGGCGTTGCGAATGCTGTTCTGCAATTCACGAAACGCAGATTCATGAACGGCGCCCCAGGATAGTTTTCGCAACGACAGGCCCCGTATGGAGCACTTCGTGCGTCTTCCAGTTACGCGGTAAGCCTCTTCCAAAATGTCCACCAGCGGGGCCACGCGGCGGGCAAAATCAGGGATGGACACCGCCATCCACCGGCAGCAGTGGACGAACTGACACAACTCATCAGCAGTTTCGGGCGTGCACATGTTCCGTAGGCCCTCGATGCGCGCTGGGTCCATACAGTAACCGTTCCCGCTCACTATACGCCCACACCACTTTATCTCACGAGCGAAAAACTTACACTTGCGTGCCGAGAGAAAAAGGTTGCGTTCCTTGCATATCTCGAAGAAACGCCGCAGGCAGCGCAGTAGTTCAGCCTCACTCTGTGTATGAAGATTAAAGTCGTCCAACCAGGCCTTCATGTTAGGTCTCAATTCCTGAAAAAGGGGCTCGATGGTGGACTGGAAATACGATGTGGCAGTAGTTAGCCCGGGGAGGGCGCGCGTTGATGAGTAAGTACCATTTGGGCAAACAATGCCGCACGCACTGTACGAGTCTGGGTGAACGGGGAGTTGCCAATAGCCAGAGCAGAAATCTAGCGTGGCGAAAAACTTGCTGTTCGCAAAGTCCTGCACCTCGGAGTCGAGGTGTGGCATGGGCCACGCCTGCTTGACTGTAGCTGCATTGACCGGTCTGAGGTCGATGGCGAGGCGGAGCTGGGCCTTTGAACCAGGCTTCGGGACAAGTAGCGGAGCGGCCTGCCACTCCGCATCGGGATTCGGGATGAGGAATCCCATTTCGACGAGCTTCTGGACATACTCGTTTAAGAAGGCGCGCTGATGCGTAGGATAACGCCTAGCTTTCACCTTCACCGGCCTCTTGTTTGGTAACAGTTGTACCTTCATAGGCGGCACTCGGGCTGGGTCGGATTTCCCCAGCCTCAGTCGAAAACCGACCGGTTCTCCTTCACGATCTTTCGGAGGACAGCAGTCCCACTCTCGGACATGCCTTGTTCCCGGGCGTTTTGGACAGCCTGTTCCAAGGCTGCATCTAGGTCTTCCTCCGGGTCGTCACCGAGATCTATGTAGACCCCAGTGCCATCAAGGTCATCCTCCTCAGCTCCGTCCTGACTGTGATATGTGCCATGATTCTGCCTCATAATGGCAGAGATTCGGCCATCTGCCGGACGGCGATTGTCGGCGTCGACTGCCAGTGCTCGTGGGACATTTATGACGCCATCGTGCTTGTTGCACGCGCCTGAAGCATGGCCTTGTTGTCACAACCAATTGCCTGGAGAACCTCTCGACCAATGATGACGCACTCAGCGGGCTGGTCGCTGACCTTCCAGGTGATGTTTCGGAGGACCAACTTGACCCCGTGCCTGATGCGGAGGTGTACATCGGCTGTCATACTCCGGCGACATGTCAGCCCCCTGTCCTGATCCACGAAAGAGTATGTATGCGGCGGCACCAAAGAGGCGACGTGCAAATTGGAGGCCGCTTCAGCGATCATGTCAAAAACAGCTGGAGGCATGATGTTCCCGTCCGACCCTTGGTCGGCCATAATCACACTCTCGACGGCACTGTCGATAAAAGTAGCACTGAACAAAGACGAATGGGGGTCTATGGCATCTGCGCCGATGCGACGGACACTACCTTTGCGTTGACCAATCTGCCTGTCGGCCGACCCGGACCCCGTATCAAACCTCATCTTTCGCTGTTTACGCGCACGGTATTCATCCTTGTACCTGCGCCTCTGCTCTTCCGACGAGATGGGGCAATCATCTATAAAATGATACCCGTCACAAGCCGGGTTGAAGCACTTCGGAGCAAAACTCCTACGTTTCTTGCTTTCAGTGCTCGACAGGCTGTCCTTGGGGTGTTTATCCTGGCCCGAGCTGACGCCACGCTTGGCGTCGCCACGTCGGCCACGACGGCTTTTCTTGCCTTTCTTTGTAACCCGATGACGCTTATCGTGCTTTCCGCTCGATTCCTCGGACGAGCGGTCCGAGTCGCTGCTCGAGGCCATTTGCTGCTCACGGGATACCTGCTCCATCTCGAGGGTCTTTGCCTGCTCGGCCAACACGCGCATGAAAGCTCCAAAGTCCTTCTTGCCAAAGTCTTCACCCTTGCGCCACTGTAGAATTGATCGAATGCGGCTGCGCAGACGAAACGGCTTGATGCGCTTGAGGATGTGTTTGATTGCAATATGAGGCTTCCTGGTTGGTAAATCAGCCAGTCCGGCCGCCTCTAGGACCTCCAGATAACGAAGATGCAGACTCCACACCCGATCCTCCGCTTCTTTGAGAGACATGTCCATCTTCACATCCTTGACAAGATTGTCAATGCGGTCAAGCTCATACTCCTCGAGTTTATAGGAAGCCTTCTCTTTTACGCATTCTCTGATCTGTTCCTCTGAAATGGCTTCTAGGGACTCCGCCTTAATCCACTTGGCGGTCAAGAAAATTCGGAGATAAGAGTCGTCGATCGAAGCACGATAGGACGTCGGGGTTATGTGAACACCGGGCTCACGATTTTTCTCAGCAAGCTGTTTCTCGTAAAGATCTCTCTTCTTCAAGAATGCTGTAAAATACTTGGTCGCCACTCCTTCCAGGCGTGGCGCCTCCAAGTTGGTAATGATGGTTTGCCGCACGGTTCCATCTGAAGTGGATGATGGTTTGCTCACGTTCGTCATCTTCACTTTTTCCTTCCTCACGCTAACACTTGATCGTTTCCGATATTGCGCAAGTAATTACTGTGACAGGTCACAAAAAACGAAAGCGCTTAGGGAAGCTGCGAGGAGACGAAGGGAACTGATCTGGGATCACTGCCCGCGGGGTCGTCTCCTAAACGTGCTCGTCTCTCTACGAACTTAGGCAAAAACACAGAAATGGCGATGTCGCTCTGCCGGGGTCCTCTTCCCCCTGGAGAGCGCTGCCTTTAATCCCTTTTTCACCTCTCTCTCCTTACCCCTTCCAGAGGCCCACAGGCACTGGCTGCTAATTCCAACTCAGCCAATTCGGTCGGGGCTTCTGCGAAGGGGCGCGGAGCATCTCGCCCTTTCACGCACTACTGTCGTGCAGAGACGGTCCGTACCAACAGCGGAACGCACTACTCACTGTAAGCCGCCTGTATCGGCGGCTGGTACGCCATTCCGATAGCCGCAGTGCAACCGCGGTTGCACAAGGCTTCTAGTGCGCGGCGCTCGTGATGCAAAACGTCGCTCGGCGTTATAGTGCTAATCGCGGCACGCCTAGACCCACAGGAGCCACAATATTAATGTTTTGGCTCACGCCGTAGTTCACGGCAATTGCCAAAGTGGAATCGCACAATGTAGACAGGAAGGTGAAGAGGTTGCTGGTGCGTCGTAAGGGGGCGACGCGGCTTTTCCGCCGCACCAACCGCTCGTACCGTGCGACTACCAGATGACGGGGCAGCCCGTGCTGATCAATGGGACGATGGGGACGTGCATCTTTGTGTTGCTTGGGACTGAACATTGGATGAAAGAGACATTTGGGTCGTCGTGCTCACGCATGCCTGCGAATTCCGTCTCACGATGCTCTCTACCGACTCCGAATGGCTGCGCTCAAGCGACTCGAGAAGGCGCGTCTTGAACCTTACCAAGAGATCCCTCTCTGCCCTGCTTGCGCCACGCGCCAGGCACACGCTACCCTTGGCTCCTACCCTGCCGATAGCAGCGACCTCTCCTCTGCGGTGCGGGGACGGGGGGGGAGTGGGGCATGCGTGGCACGGGGAGGGA
>NW_005178992.1:293019-302655 GCF_000350225.1 Chondrus crispus
AACGAACCGCCCGCCCCCGTATACGCATGCAAACCGCTCTCCCCGGAAACTCCCCACCACCGCACTCTATACGTCGGGGAAGGCGGGGTCGGCAGCGGCGCGTGCAGGTGCGGGCGGCGCGACGGCAGCACAATCGGAACGCAAACGCCGGGAAAAAAACAAAAGTTTCTTCTAGGATGTGCATCATAGCAATCCCCGATCCATAATCAAATGCATCACTTGCCATTTCCCCATCCAGTTCACAAACCGCAAATCGTCCTCTTCCTCCATCGTCATCGCCTCCGGTTTCCTTTTTCTTTCATCACCGCACCCTTTCAGCTTTCCTGTCTTTCCACCACGGAGCTTTCATTGCATCCATCCTCTTCTCGGCGTCTCTCATGACATCGAAAGACCGCTCCCCGCTCCGTTTGCGCCTCCCCCATCTCCTGCCTTAGCTCCCCACCCTTCCCTGGCAGTCCTTCTCGTTTTCAAAGTGT
The DNA here is from genome assembly GCF_000350225.1 of Chondrus crispus. Taxonomy (NCBI): domain Eukaryota; phylum Rhodophyta; class Florideophyceae; order Gigartinales; family Gigartinaceae; genus Chondrus; species Chondrus crispus. Next base: position 293,496 of record NW_005178992.1, read on the forward strand.
CCGCCGTCAATCTCTTCATCATGCCAGTCGTCCCCACTACCATGTCACATTTTGTGACTCGATTTGCCCCGATCCACGTCTCTTGTTCTCCAGGGCGCTTGTTTTCTATTTTAATTCCTAGTTGCACGCCTTTTCCCACAGGTTCATCAGTATTGCGATTCAAGACTCTGTGTTTCCCACTTTGCTCACCTCTATCGTCTCTACATTCTCACGCTTTTTGTTCACATATCCGCGTTCTCCTCATCCCCGAAGCCTCTGCGCCGCTTTCTCTCCTGAGGGTTTGGCCTCGCTCCGCGCGTGTCGCTTCCTCGTCTCTTTCTTTCCGCGCAGCGATACCTGCATCATTGCCTACAATGTCCCAACATGTCTCATACTGACTTTTGCCTTCTTTCTCAATCTTCTCGACCTCTTTCAAAGATGTGGAACCGCCAATGACCCTCACATCTAGGTCACCATTCCGGTCATTACGTGCATTGCTTCCCAACGCACATTCTGGCTGTGCCATCTGCCAAACACACCCCAAATATACACATTCTATAACGTCTGTCGACATAATTGCCCATTTCCCTTTCCCTGCCCATTCTTCTGCATTTCACCAGGGCATGATCACCTTTCCCTACAAATTTTCCAAGCCTTCTAACTAACGATAACCGCTATTTACATTTTGATCGAACTTCGGCCTTCCTTACCGACAATCCAACTTTCGTCGCAATCCTCATCTGTAGCTACTAACCTACCTGCCAATTGAACTCTTTTCGGCTAGGGGTGCCTGCCCGTTTATCTTTCATCCATTTATATGTGGCCTCGGTCTCGTGTTTAAAACACACATGCAGCTGTGGGGCAAGCCAAAGTTCTTGGACACGAAGTGTACATGGGTAGCTGCTTTATCGCAACGAGCTTAGAAATATGGACAAGTTCCGCCGCCTGTATGGTGATGTCGTGGGTATCTATTTACCCAAGTCGTTTCCCAAGTACTGCGCGAGGATGGTCCTCGTGTCGGAGTGGGTCGACGGCGTCAAGCTTATTGATGACCAGGCACGCGTTAGACCTGAGGATCTGCCTATCGTCGAGACCGGCATCTGCTTCGCGCTCACCCAGCTTTTGGATAATGGATTTTTATACGCTGGTACGTCGCCTTCCTTTGTCGCCGCCTGCGTTCGCGCTGGGTGAAGGGAGCACCGCTGCCTTGGGATTGAATTGTTTACTGACAACGCCTGGTCCTATGTTTTTCTTCTTCTGATGCCCCCGTCTCAATAGATATGCCACGACGGAAACAGTACGTCGACCCAATCAGCCGGGGTTTCTCCGTTTTTCATTCCCCCCCGTCCGTCGCTTCCCGTTGCTACGTTTTGCGGGCGCAAACCATATCACGTGACTTCTCGAACCTCTCTTTCAAAGACTAATTTTTGTTGTTGTCGTAATTCGCAAAATGACTGTGGTGTTGCGTTTCTTTTCCCATTGGAAGTGCTGCGAACGAAATCTGGGTATCTTGAATAGATCGATTTTGGATTGGTTTCCGAGATGCCGACATCTGTGCACGAGTCGCTGGTGTGTGCGTTGATGCACCTGATCCACGGGGAGTACGCGAGGCTCGCCGAGAGCTTTGTGGGTTTAGCGCTGATGCACTCGGACGACATCGAGGTGGACTTGCCGGTGCTGTCAGAAGCGCTCCGTGAGGCTTTTGAGCCGTCAAATGAGGTGCTGGCGGCGAGTCGCAAACCAGGGGTTGTGAACCGTTTTAACAACTTTACGTTCATTGGCACTGTCGGCAAGCTTCTCATGCTTGGGACTCGGTTTCCCTTTGTGTTCAATGACTGCTTTCTCAACAACCTGCGGTGCCTCGGAATGCTCGAGGGAGTCGCATTGAATGCGGATCCAGAAGGGGACAGCACGGTTTGTCGATGTGCAGTTAGGCCAGGTTCTATTGCGGGTCAATATTTTCGAGGGTACTTCACCTGCGCGGTGCACAGAACGATGCAGGTCATGCGAGCCCTGACCGAACCGGACATCACACGGTAATGAGCTTGCCGTCATGCTGGATGGCCGGGAGCAGGCCGGTCGGGGCAAGGTTGAGAAACACGGAAGGCTTGGAGCCGTAGCAGCTCATGTTGATCTTCTTGACCATGTAAGAGACCTTCATTGCTTCGAACAGGAGCTGGACCTTGTGGCAGTAGGGCACCAACGGGCATGGTCGCGGTACAGCACGAGGCAGACGTCGGCGTCCTTCTGCGCGAAGAGGCGGAGCGACTCGCTCTCCGTGCTGGGCGAGATGAGGTTGGGGCCGTTAACAAAGTCGTCGGGAGAGGTGCGGACGGCCAGCTTCTAGGAACACAAACCTGAGCATGTCCCATACTGGAACATTGTGGACCAAGCTGCTCGCTTCGATACAGAAGCCACTTAGTGTTCGGTGCGTCTTCAATGCTTCCTTCTGTCGCCAAAGGATGCACATCTAGAATCGTGGCCTGGGTACATGCGTCCCTTATTGCGGGAGCATTATCTCAGTTCCCATTTGGCAAAGCGAGGGTCCCTACACAGATGTGGCGGGTCGAGTTGTTGACGGGTCATGAGTTGAATATGAGCGACGAAAAGGGAAGGAACGTGAGAAGCACGAACGAGAGGCCGGAGAAAGTTGGGAGCATGAAAGCGAACCACGAGCCAAATTTGAAATGACGAAAGTGAGGCGGTAGCATCGCAAGAGGATTGTAATAGACATCCCCTGGTGCCGGTTCCAGCTCCCGGCATTAAACAGGGACTTCAGCGCCTCTCTCAAATTGACACTTGGCATGTAAGTAGTGGGCACCATAGCCCGTTCTCGGGCGACATTTGGCGGTGTAGTAGTGGGATGTGTGTGCTTTACACGTGTAGTAGAGAGTACGCCCAGTATGACACTTGTTCACATATAAATGGTCTCACGTTCTACTTCACGACTGACACTTGGTCCAACCAGGGAAGCGCATGTCAGTCCCTACAGGCATCAGGGGCACATCATTTCCACCGAATATCGCGTAGAATAAGCAAAGCACATCATAGGTTTGTCGAGCACCTATCCTGTGGAGAGTTGAAACATATCAGATCGTCAACATAAAGATATCCATGCCATATTACAGAGCCATCGGATGCGCATCATTAACAGATCAGCAAATCATCGAGAGGGTATACTTAACAGTGTTATCGAAGGCACATCGAACAACGATCGAACGGATATCAAAACATTTCACTTGGCCAATTCCCCCTAGCTACGTAGTACACGGCCCCACGAATGACCCCTGTTTTTGCACGTGAACACGTTTCGCGTCCTACTACACTGGTCTCCAGACCTAAAAGTTTACTTCCCTTTCCCTTTTCACGATTTCCTTTCTTCTCCTTTCGTGGCAGTCTTCTCCTTTACCCTTTCCTTCCCCCGAGATGCCACCCGAGAACCGATCTGCCGCACGATCGGCACCGCCCGCAGTGCAACGAGAAGCGCTCAAAATAGCGAGCAATCCACACGGGAACACGTCTACATTCGCGCCGGTTGACACGTTGGCGAGCTTCGAGATTCGAGACGATCTACGCGCAATGCTCGAGGGCACCATGGAATCGCCCGACGTCCTGCCGCTGATGTACCTCGATTTCTGTGAGCCCCTCAATTCCCTTGCATCAAGAGTTCCCAATCGAAGTGAGCTAGAATCTCGTCTCAAGTCTACGCTGGAGAATGCCACAGGAAATAAAGACCAACTTCTATCGGTCAGCACAGAGCTACGCGAGATACGTGAAAGCCTCCAGACTCTACGTGAAAATTCTCAAGATCAAATCTTCAAGTTGCAAGGAATGCCAACGAAGTCCGAGAAATCAGGACCTTGCTCGCAGCCATCATGTCTGAAAACACGATTATTCGTAATCGCCTGCGAAATATCGACTCCTCGAGAGCGCATGTTAGAGAAAAACCCGTCCCCCTGTCTCCTAATAATAATTAGCCGAATCGCGTACAAGATCTAGTGTGGTACAAAGACCGATCCGCGGTCGGTGTACAGTAGGAGCGGCCGCGCGCAGCGGGCACGGGGCACCGTGGCCCACGTGTAATACGTATGATTACCGAACGGGCGCAGCAAGTGACAGGTGTACGCTTGGGTACACGTGTAGTGTAAGGAACCGTGTGGGGATAATGCGCGCGCAGTGTAATGCAAGCGCGTAGTGTGAGGATCCGTGCGGTGGTGTAATGACGGCGCTAGATTTTCAATCGCGTACAGTACCTGGTCCACAGTAAGTGACAGGTACTGTATTGGACAGGTGTCCCGGGCGTCCCTCTGAGGGGTTAAGACCTGGACACCGTCCTCGCAGTAAACACGGGGGGCAGACTTGCCCCCCTCCCTTTCGCGCCTACGTACTGCCGTTTCGGTATTCTCTCGCGTGTTGGCTTCTAACCCGTTACCGGTCGTCTCCGATCTAGCACCTCGGGACGACTGCGCGTAACCGGCCAGTGTGCCACTCCCTTTTCGCAAGTCCGACCGTTCGGTAACCGCGCGCCGCGCGTCTCGCGTCGCGAGCTCCCTCGGCTCATCCTCCGAGCCTCTCGCCCGCTAGGGTTTGAGGAGAGTTGTACCACATTTTGGTACTCTTGTGGAGGGGTACAACTCTCGAGGTAGAGCCGCGCGCCTTGACGCCCGCTCTGCGCAGAACCGTACGGACGGAAAAGGTTGAGAAATCACCGCGTCGATCGCGAAGCGTATTCGACGATGAACCGACCGGATCAAGGGGCAGACTCCGCCTCCGGGCGTCTGAGCACCCGCAGTGGCAGTGGCGCGCCGCGCCTCCGGGTGGAGAACCCGGAAGCCCTGCTGCGACCGCCACCGCGACCGGGCCGCACGCGAGCGTCCGCATCGGATGTTACGCCGGCCGGGTCGGCAGGCACTGAGAATCGCGTCCAATGGATGGTCGACGCGATTCAGCCGCGCATCCAGGCCTGGGTCGAGGAGTTCCTCGCTACGGAACTCCCCCAGGTAGCGCGCGTATGCCTCGACCGAACGGTGCCCGCGCTCGTGGACGCGCACGTACGCAGCGCGATACCACCGCTTTTGGACGAACTTCTACCCGCTCAAGTCCAATGCGAGGTGGTGACCGCGCTCACCACTGTGGATGAAGAATCCCCGTCCGGTACAGCTCTAAAGGGAGCGATCAGCTCCGCCGTGGCCAATCGTCTGGCCACGACCTTCGCCGGAGCAGGAGTCGACGCACGCGAGCAGCGCGACTCGACCGCTCCGGATCCTACGCTAACGCACGCTGAACCGATCGGCGCCGCACCCGGGATCGGTACAATGGCCCCTCACCCGGAGGGTAAGACCATTTACCTCCCACCAATTTATGGTGCTACAGGAGGGCCCACAGAAAATGGCCCTCCCGTACTCGCCGATACGGCTGGCCCCCGCGGGACAGAAAACCGTCTGGGGCGCTTCGCGACAGAAAAGCGACAGCCGTATCGGTCGAGCAGAAGAAGCGCACCCGGCGCTCAAGGCTACACCTCGGAGGGTACAGAAAACCCCTCTGAGGAAGAAGACACAAGACGTCACAACAGAGCGACGCGCAAGAACCGCGACGGACGCTACGCGCGATACCGCGATGCCGGAGGGGTCGGTTACCCCTCCGATGATAACTGCGAAGGACGCTATACGCGATACCGCGATGCCGGAGGGGGTGGATACCCCTCCGATGACGAGGACACCGAGTCGGACGGATCGTGCAGAAGCGACCGCAGAGGCCGCAATGCGCGCGACCGACGTCGGTTCCGGCGAGAAGACTCCGATCCGGAGGGCTACAGTAGCCCCGGCGGAGAAGGAGACCGCCATCGCAGGGGCAGAGACCGCCGGTCTGCCCCGAGGCGGGATCCGAAACGGTTGCCGGTGATCAGGCCGCTGAACGACCTGTTCACCAAGGCCGTCGACTACCGCACGTATAGGCTGGAAAATCGCAGCGCACGCTACGACACGAGTACCGCGCGGCGAGTTAACCGATATCGGAAGAGGTTGGACGTCCAGCTGAAAACCCACACATTCGGTGGTCAAGATCCAATCGCGGTGCTAGGATTCCTCGCGCGCTTCAAGATGGCCTGCGACCACAATGGGGTCAGCGAAGGCGCGGCCGTGTGGTGTTTCCAGTTCTATTTGACTGGGCAGGCTCACGCCTTGCTCCAGTCCAGGCTACACGGGAACACCATGGCGGTCGATGCGGAGCAGCGCGATATGCTCGAAACCTACGCGGAGGTTATTAACTTTTTATTGCGCACGTACGCGACCGACGAAGTTATTTCCGAAGCGGTCGGTGATGTCACCTCCTTCCGTCAGAGCTCTAATATGACGGAGGAGGTGTACAGTAACCAGTTGTGGGACAAGGCGTTGCGCTGCGGAACCGTATTTTCGGACAGGCGCCTGAAGTCCCTTTTTGTTGAGGGACTTCTGCCAGCGACGTGCGCGCAGGTGCGGAATTATCTCGCGACGCATCCGGGCGTGGACTACCAAGCGGTGGCACGCTACGCGCAAGCGATAGGCGAGACGCACCGCTCGGCTCGAAGACAGGCGACCTCCTTCGCGTCGCCTCAAGCACGGTCCGACTCGGTGAGAAGATTCACGCGCAACGCGCGGACAAGGCCCGTGCTGTCGGTCGAGTCCCTGTCTGAACTCCCGACAGCACGCGGAACCGAAACGGAGGAGATACTGGCGGTGACGGACCAGTCGGCGACGCCGAGCTCGCTTAGCTCGCCGCCGACTAGCTACCATCCGTCACCTGCCTCGTCCCCGGCGGGCGCGCCGATGGCGCCCGCCCAACACGGTAACGCGCGCGCACATCCGTACGGAAGGCCAGTACAGAACCAGCGGGTCCGGTTCTTCAACCAAGGATTACCTGGACCCCCGCCGTGTCGGTTCTGTCTGGACCTGACCCACCGACAGGAGCAATGTCCTGTGGTGGCGGACAGCGCGCTGCGTTCGAAGCTTTTGCAGGCCCGCGAGGCCAATTACCAAAAGCTTCGGATCCGTCAAGGTCTCCACCCGGGTTCGCCGTTCGAGCGCCAACCGCCGACCGCGTGGCGAAATTCGCGTGCGCAAGCTCCCACGGGCATCAACGTGGTCGAGCCGCGCGAGGCCGTCCAATCGGAAGAATCCGCGCTACCGCTGACGGACGAGGGGCCCGAGGACCTTGGGTTGACGGGGGAAGCCGGGGAGGACGCGTAGAGGCGTCGACGATCCTCCCCGTGCCAAGCCTCAATAAACAAGGCACCCCGTCGACCGCTTCGGTACGCGCGCCATCGCAGAGCCGAACGGACGAAGCGGCAATTTGCTTCTTCAAGAAGCAAAATTATAAGGTCACCGCAACGGTCGGACAACGACGCGCGATGATGCGCGCCATCACGCCGGTTCTAGATTCGGGCGCCGGCCCGAATCTTATCCACCTACGCTGTGTGGCAGAACCGTGGCGCGCTGCCATCCAGTCCGCGCGGAGCCCGCCGCTCATCGACGCTTCGAATAGGTCGATGAAGGCCCTCGGCAAGCTCAAACTGTACGTCCGGATTGGTGAGTTCGTCGCGCGCGTGCCGTTCTTGGTCGTCACCAACCTCGCGGTGGACTGTATCCTCGGAACCACGTTCCTGGATCGCCACGTGAAGGCGATCCTGCCACCGCAGAGGAAGGTGCTGTTCCATCATGCGCCGTCCGTAGCGCTGACGGGAGTCACACCCTCGAGGCACGACCGCAAGATGGCCTCGAGGGGACCGTCGCAGCAGCTCCCGCAGGAGGAAAATTCGGCCGACCGGAAGCGCGCGCAGTTCCCGACGAACGTACCGTCACGGAAAATTCGCGTGGTCAAGGGGGTCACGATACCCCCGATGACCCAAGCGATGGTACGCGTCGCAACACCGGTTGGGGGGCTTTGCTTCCTGCAAAACCACCCCAAAACGGCGCATAAGAATTTATGCCTGATGGCCCAGGGGGTCATGGACCTCTTCCCGAGCGAGCCGTTTACGGTGCTTGTTAGCAACTTCGGAAGCCGCGCGGCCCACGTCCCCAAGCATACCGTTGTCGGTCTCGCGTTGCCATCCCCCACACACATCCTGACACTTGGCGTGCCGGTCCCCGGAGAGGCCGACGCTAAGGAAGGGGGAGGGAACAAAAATAATTCCTCGACCGCTACGGAGGAACAAGCGCGACGCGAACAACCAGTTACGGACGAGAGCAGAAGACAATCCTCCACCGCTACGGAAGGATACGCGCGTCGCAAAGAATCCGCTACGGACGAAGGCAGGATTAATTCCTCACCCGCAGGGGAATGTGCGCGACGAGAAGGACCCGTTACGGACGATGGCAAAATTAAATCCACCACCGCCACGGGAGGAGGCGCGCGACGCGAAGAACCGGAAACGGACGACGCCCACAGTGGCAATCCCGCTAACGCGGATGAGCGGACCGATACGGACGCGGAGAAGACCCGCTCGTGAGAAGAAGACGTCCATATTGGTGCAGAAGACAGTACCGTCCGGTCGGAAATTATGGACATGCTGTCCGAGTTCAAGGACATGTGGTCCGGCCACTTGGGTAAGATCGATGCTACGAAGCATCGCATCGAGCTGAAGCCCGGTGCGAAGCCGATCTACCAAGCACCCTACCGAGCCGGACCCATCGCGCGCGAGAAGGAGAAGAAGGAAATCGACCGCATGCTGCGCACGGGAGTCATCGAACCGACATCGGCCGAGTGGGCGAGCCCCGTGGTCTTCGTCCCTAAAAAGGACGGGACCATGCGGTTCTGCGTGGACTACCGCAAGCTAAACGCCGTTACGGTTCGCGACTCCTACCCACTACCGCGCATGGACGAATGTATCGACTCGCTCGGCGATGCCACTGTCTTTACCACGCTAGACTGTAATAGCGGGTATTGGCAGGTGGAGATCGCCGAGGAGGACCGCGATAAAACCACGTTCTGCAGCGCGTTGCTGGGGCAAGGACGTGAATGGGCGCCGACCTGCACCGCCAGATGGGTTTCGGTCACGCAACACTGGCTTAAAGCCAAGTGCATTCGTTTCTCGAGATGACAATTCTACTGCTGCCTTTGCGGAGAGTGACTTTACTTGCTTGCTTTCGACTTCCACTCCAGAAAAGAGGGCTGCAAACGCAAGGTCATGGCTTGTCGATTCCGGTTG
>NW_005178992.1:304326-308531 GCF_000350225.1 Chondrus crispus
TGGCGAGGAAGAAGAGCACCGATAATCGGTTTTGTTTAATCCGGGCAATGCCCCTACTGTACTACGTAAGGGAGGAGACGCTCGGCAAGCCGGTGTCTAGAAGTGGCGCGAGCGCTTCGCCGAGGGCGCCGGTTCGACGTCGTCGTGCGCGGGGCGCGAGGCCCCGACTGTCGACGAAGACATCGGGGGCGCCGCCAGGCGTTGGCTCACCACTGCAAGGACGTCCTGTACGGAGCGCAACTTTGCGTGATGCTCGGCACGCTCGCGCGTCGCCGCGGCAGAGGATTCCTGTAACACCGCGACGGTCTTCTCGGGCTGCCGAACCCGGAGCATCCAATCGCGCGCCTGCAGTAGCGCCGCCTCGACCGAGGAGGGGGCGTCCGCCCCCTCAAAGGAGCAAGCGTACTGCAGCGCCGCGAGCGCGGCCTCCTCCCGGAGGCGCTCCGGGGGAACTCGACCGAGCGGTTGACTTGTGGGAGGTTTCGGCATCGTTGCTGGTCGCGATACGGTTTCGGCCCCGGTCACCGCGCTTATATGCTGAGTGACCGGGGGTGGGTCCGAAAATCCCGCCTCACCGACCGGACGCCTTAAGTCGCGCCGCTCCTGAGCGACCCCCTTTGGCGAGTCGCTCTGGATGGAGCCCACACGAGTGGACCCTCCGGGAGCGGGTAGCGCGGGCGTAGCGACAGGCGCCACCGTATCGGCAGCGATCGCGAGCGAGGACCTACCACCGTCATCGGCCGGTGCCTCGTAAAGGCCTTCCGCTTCAACGGTTCCGTATGCTGCGTCGTCGCCGACCGCGCCCGCTTAGTCGCTGACCCAAGGCGGCATGTCTAACGCGCAGCCGCGGGCCCAGCTGAACCATACGAAGCCCGGCCGGCCGGTCCAGTCCAGACTTGCCGTGAAGGTCAGTAGCTGTTCCGCACGCGCCGCGTCGTACGCGGTACCGTCGAGGATTTCCTTGGCGCCGACCGAACGGATGAGGGCAATCAGCCCCACCGAGAGGCGGAAAAGCACGCCGCGCTCACCGAGCGGCTCGTCTCGCCTCGCAGCCAACCGGGGGTCGGGGCACCTCGTGAAGAACGGCAACCCCTCGCGGGCAGCCCGAAGGAAGCACAACAACGCGAGCACCGCCCATTCGGACAAGACGATCGCGCGCACAAGCGTGCGCGTACGTTCCGTTTCGGCTGACTCCGCTCGACCGCGTGGCAACCAATGCGCCGCAACGTAGGCCATCGCACTCGGCGTCGGCACGCAAAGGTGCTCCGGTGCCTCGAGGTCCGGCCAGTCCGGAGGGAGCGAAGGATACAGGCCTCGCCGCGCTGCGCTGGGCACCGAGAAAAACTCGGTGTTGTGCCACATGTGGAAGAAGTCATCTGCACGGCGCCAGCGCAGCCGACTCTCCCGCGCAGCGTCCTCGCCCCACCGGCCGCGGTCCGCGATGCTGTACCAGTTGTCGAAAGGGCGCGGGAAGGCCACCAAGCGGATGTCCGGCACGACGCCATCGTAGCGCCTGTACCGACCGAATAGGTTGAGGAGCGTGACGTGGTACCGCTCCTCGCCACCGCACCGGACGTAGAGCAAGTCGCTGCCACCCGCGGCGGGTGTACGGCACGGCACGTGTCGCCATCGGGCCTGCCAAGCGCCCGCCCGATTCTGCTGCGCCACGCTACCCCGCCCGGACGGAGTCACGATGGCATGATTCGCAGGGACTGCCTGGAATCGCGCCGAGTCCAAGAGGCGGCGCCGCACGTATTCGTCGACCGTCATCGGGGGCTTGCGACCGGAAGCGCGTCGCCGGGCTCGCCGCCGCCGGTGGTCCATCGAGGACCCGGGCAGCAGCGACCGGACGGACTTGACGCCACTTCTCAGCCAATTCGGCGCGCTGGGGGTCGTGAAGGCCCGCCCGAGCGATAGCGCCGACCCCCGCTCGGCTCGCGGCGAGAGCAGGACAGCCGGCGGTGCCAGCGTCTCGCGCACAGTACCGAAATCGGCTCTTGGCGACGCCGTGCCCGCGGCAGGCAGCGGCGACATGGGAGGCGGGGGTAGTACCGCGGGGTACGCCGGACCCGCCTCAACCGTCCTTGGAGCCACACCCTCGGAGGGCAGCGGCGAGGGCCAGGTCGGTCGTTCTTCTATCGGTGGCGCAGCGACCGGATCGGACGCATCAGCTCGCGAGCGCGTCGCGGGCTCGGCCAAATTGGTGGTCGACTCTGTTCCGCCGCGGCGAGCGCGCTGCGGCTGAAACGCGGGAGTCGACCCGGGTAACGCCGGAGCCCTCCCGGGGCTCGACGGCGCACCGATCGGAAGCGCGTCCACGGGGGTGTTGCTGTGGTCCATGGTCGGTCGTGGGAAGAGTTGGGATAAAGGAATGTCGTCGTCTGGGGAAGGAATGGAGGAGTGTTGGTGAAGTGTGGGGGAGTGCTGTGTTGGAGTTGGTGGTTCTGGGGGGTTCGCGTGGGAGGAGACAGAAGCCGCGCTATCCGAATCGGACGATATACCCGACTTATATACCGTCAGGTCGGTGAAGGGCCACGAGGCGTGCTCGTCCGCGCGAAGAGGCTTCCGTCCGGTCATCGCACGCACAGGTTGTGGAAGAGATCGAGGGGACCGCTGGGAAGAAAATGTGGTCGCCACGAGGATGTGGCGACAGATAAGGAAGGGGGTCTGTGGTACAACGACCGATCCGCGGTCGGTGTACAGTAGGAGCGGCCGCGCGCAGCGGGCACGGGGCACCGTGGCCCACGTGTAATACGTATGATTACCGAACGGGCGCAGCAAGTGACAGGTGTACGCTTGGGTACACGTGTAGTGTAAGGAACCGTGTGGGGATAATGCGCGCGCAGTGTAATGCAAGCGCGTAGTGTGAGGATCCGTGCGGTGGTGTAATGACGGCGCTAGATTTTCAATCGCGTACAGTACCTGGTCCACAGTAAGTGACAGGTACTGTATTGGACAGGTGTCCCGGGCGTCCCTCTGAGGGGTTAAGACCTGGACACCGTCCTCGCAGTAAACACGGGGGGCAGACTTGCCCCCCTCCCTTTCGCGCCTACGTACTGCCGTTTCGGTATTCTCTCGCGTGTTGGCTTCTAACCCGTTACCGGTCGTCTCCGATCTAGCACCTCGGGACGACTGCGCGTAACTGGCCAGTGTGCCACTCCCTTTTCGCAAGTCCGACCGTTCGGTAACAGCGCGCCGCGCGTCTCGCGTCGCGAGCTCCCTCGGCTCATCCTCCGAGCCTCTCGCCCGCTAGGGTTTGAGGAGAGTTGTACCACATCTAGATCGACAATCTCAAGCTCAAGTTGGCCGTGGTGCCAATGAACCTTTCGTCTCCCGCACTCTAGAGGAGTTCTTCCGTGGAGTCGGCGGTCCCACAAATCAAGAACACGAGACAGGCGCCCATCAAGATGCCGTGAATGCAAACTATAATCGCGACGGGCACCTGCTCAGTCACTGGTGACTACTTGTGAGGCTCCAATGCCCTTGATGCCTGACCACGTGGGTCCGTCGCAAGATATAGTCAAGACTCTCGAAGGCCCGTACTGTCCTGGGATCGCCCCACAACGGACCCCGCTCGCCCCATTCACGATTGTAGTGTCCTACAGGCATTACCGGTTACGAAATAAACGAGCTACTCTTCACGTGACTGAGAGCGAGAGTGTCTACCGCGTAAAACGCAGATTCGACGCGATATTCCGGTCATTCCAGCCATTCGATGACACGAACCCTATCAAGCTCTTGCAGTTCCTCTCTTCAATTCGTGACGGCTTCGATGACCTTCACGTTCCCGAAGGCCTAGCCTCCCTCACATTCTCGTATTACCGCATGGGTTCCGCAAAAGATATGTACACGAATCAAGTCTCTCCCGGAGTTCGCTCCTCGAATTCAGCTCTAGCTGGTTCGTGGCCTTTCGTGGTACACGCCCTAATCAAGCGTTATTTGCCCGATGACGTGCTACAACGCGCTTACGAGGAGGTCACTGACGCGAGACAGAAGCCTGAAGAAGACGACAGCAAGTTTGCCGATCGTTTAATTGCCGCTGCACGAGATTTTTGCAATGTATTCGAGGACCGCGAACTCGTGAATTACTACATTCGTGGGCTTCTTCCGTCGACTCGTGATGCTGTGACCGAGGCAGTAAGGCAGCTACGCGTGAATGAACAAGGCTATATAACCGCTGCTCCCCGCGTTGCGCATGACGAGCT